>NC_044987.1:78169110-78274742 GCF_008728515.1 Papio anubis
GCCCTACTTTCAAACATCTAAGAAGAGTCTGATCACTTCTACCGCTACTACCATGGTACCTGGTTTCTCTCTCTTTTCCACTTTATTGCAGCTACTCCCCATTGGCCTCTTCTTCCATTGTCTTATACTTTCATAACACAGTAGACTGTGTGTGTCTCTGTTGAAGTGTCACTTCTCTGCTCCTAGCACTCTGGTGGCCTTCATCTCACTCAGAGTAAAGGTAAATTCCTTATGTGATTGGGTTCTGTTACCTCACAGTGCTCCTTTCACATTTTTTGTCCTAATTCAGTCCACTCTAGTCACAATGGCCACCTTGCTGCTCCTGGCATGCACTAGGTATTTGCTGTGCCCACAGATGCCCACAGGATTCAATTCCTTCCTTCATTGAATGGAAATCTTTGCTCAATATTTGCCGTTACTGGTTAGATGTCCTGAATATCTTAGTTATAATCACAACTCTCCAACTCTGTCACTTTTATGTTTTTTAAAAATTTATAATTGACAATAATTGTGTATATTCTTGGGGGTGTGATGTGATGTCTTGATCTATGCATATGTTATAGAAAGAGTCAAACAAGCTAATTAACATTGCCATCTCGCCAGTTTATCTTTTTTTGTAGTGAGAGTGCTAAAAAATATTTTAGTAATTTTGAAATATATCATACAACTATTAACTGTGGTCACTATGTAGTAAAATAGATCACAAAAACTTATGCCTCCAGTCCAACTGAAGCTTTGTACCCTTTGATCAATATCTTCCTTTTCCCATGCTATCCCCCTCCAACCAACAGCCTCTCCTAATCACCTTTCTACTGTTTCTCTGAGATTAACTTTTTTAGATTCCACATATAAGTGAGATCAGTGTGCCTGGTTTATTTTACTTAATATAATGTTCTCCAGTTCCATCCTTGATTGTTGAAAATGACAGAATCTCATTTTTTTAAATGGCTATGTAGTATTTCATTGTGTTTATACACCACATTTTCTTTACATATTAATCTGTTGAACTCTTAGGTTATTATGTATCTCAGTTATTGTAAATAATGCTGCAATAAATATGGGTGTGTAGATATTCTTTGACATACTGATTTCAGTTCCTTTGGATATATACATAGAAGAGGGATTGCCAGATCATAAGGTAATTCTATTTTTAGTTATTTGAGGAACCTCCATGCTATTTTGCCAAACAGTTATACTAATTTACATTCCCACCAACAGTGTACAAGGATTCTCTTTTCTCCTTCATTTATCTTAGCAATAGCTATTCTAACAGGTGTGAGGTGTATCTCATTGTGGTTTTATTTTGTGTTTCTCTGATGATTAGTGATGTTGAGCATTTTTTCATATACCTGTTGGCCATTTGTAACTCTTAAGAAATATCTGTTCAGGTAATTTGTCCCTTTTAAAAATCAGATTTTTTTTTTCTTGATGATTTGAGTTGTTTGAGCTCCTTATGTATTTTGGATATTAACCTCTTATCAGATGTATGGTTTGCAAACATTTTATCCCAATCTGTGGCTTGTCTCTTCAGTTTGTTGATTATTTTGCTGTGCAGAAAATTTTTAGTTTGATGCTATCTCATTTGCCTATTTTTGCTTTTGTTGACTGTGCTTTCTGGAGCCTATCCAAGAAATCATGATCCAGTCATGAAGCATTTCTCTTATGTTATCTTCTAATAGCTTTACAGTTTCAGGTCCTATGCAAGATAAAGGTCCAATTTAATTCTTCTGCATGTGGGTATTCAATTTTCCCAGCACTACTTATTGAAGAGACCATTATTTTCTTATTGTGTGTTCTTGGCCACTTTGTAAAAAATTGACTGTAGATATGTGAATTTATTTTTGAGCTTATTTGGCTCCATTGCTCTATATGTCTGTTTTTATGCCAGAACCATGCTGCTTTAATTACAGTATCTTTATAATATATTTTGAAGTCGGAGTGTGAAGCTGCCAGTTTTATTCTTTTTGCTCAAGATTGCTTTGGGTATTTTGGGTCTTTTCAGGTTCCATATGAATGTTAGGATTATTTTTTCTATTTCTGTAAAAAATGACACTGGAATTTTGAAAGGAATTGCATTGAATCTATAGGTCACTTTGGGTAGTATTGTAGCAGGATGAGCCACAGACAAAACTCCTCAGACACCGAGTTCAAGAAGGAAGGGGTTTATTCAGCCGGGGGCATCAGCAAGACTCCTGTCTCAAGAGCCGAGCTCTCCGAGTGAGCAATTCCTGTCCCTTTTAAGGGCTCACAACTCTAAGGGGGTGCATGTGAGCGGGTCTTGATTGATTGAGCAAGCAGGGGGTACGTGACTGGGGGCTGCATTCACTGGTAATTAAGATCGAAACAAAACAGGATAGGGATTTTCACAGTGCATTTCTATACAATGTCTGTAATCTACAGATAACATAACTGATTAGGTCAGGGGTCAGTCTTTAACTACCAGGCCCAGGGTGCAGCGCCAGACTGTCTGCCTGAGGATTTCATTTCTGCCTTTGAGTTTTTACTTTTTTCTTTGGAGGCCGAAATTGGGCATAATACGATATGAAAGGTGGTCTCCTCCCTTAGTATGGAGGCATTTAAACACTAATTCTTCCAAATCCATGAACATGCCATATCTTTTCATTTATTTGTATCTTCTTCAATTTATTTCATCAATGCTTTATGGTTTTTACTGTACAGTTGTTTCAGCTCAGTTAAATTTACTCCTAAGTATTTTTTTAGGTGCTATTGTAAATGGGATTGTTTTATTAAGTTTTCAGACAGTTTATTGTTAATATAGAAACACTACTGATTTTTATAATGTGTAGCTTTACTGAATTGGTTTATCAGTTCCAGTGGATTTTTGGTGGAGTTTTTCAGTTTGCTTTACATAAGATCATGTCATCAGTAGAGATAATTTTACTTTTTTCTTATACGGATGCCTTTTGTTTCTTTTTATTGTCTAATTGCTTTGTTTAGGACTTCCAGTACTACGTTGAATAGAAATGGTAAGAGTGGGCAACCTTGGCTTATTCCTGATTTTAGAGGGAAACTTTCAACTTCTCACCATTGAGGTCAATATTAACTGTGGACTTGCCATATATAGCCTTTATTGTGTTGAGGTACATTCTTTGTATATCTTTGAGAGTTTTAAAAGACATGAATGAATATTGAATTTTGTCACTTTTTCTGCCTTTATTAAGATCATGTGGTTTGTCCCTTATTTTGTTAATATGGTATATCACATTTATGAATTTACATATGTTGAACCATCCTCGTATCCCTGGGATAAATACAGCTTGACCATGGTGAATGATCTTTTTGATGTGCTGTTGAATTTGATCTCCTAGTATTTCTCTTCAACAATTTTTTTTTTTTTTTACAATAACACATAATTGTACGTATTTATGTGATACATAGTGGTGTTTTTTTCATTTTTTTTTTTTGTTTTGAGATGGAGTCTCTGTCACCAGGCTGGAGTGCAGTGGCGTTATCTTAGCTCACTGCAACATCCACCTCCCAGGTTCAAGCAATTCTCCTGCCTCAGCCTCCCAAGTAGCTGGGACAACAGGTGCATACCACCATGCCCAGCTAATTTTTGTATTTTTTAGTGGAGGCGGGGTTTCACCATGTTGGCCAGGATGGTCTTGATCTCCTGACCTCGTGATCTGCCCGTCTTGGTGTTTATATTGGTGTTTCAATATATACAATGTATAGTGAGTGGATGAGGGTATTAGCATATTATCTCAAATATATACTATTTCTTTGTATTTATATATTTCTTTGTAAGTCGGAGTTAAACATTGAGTACACATGGACACAAAGAAGGGAACAAATGCCAGGGCCTATTTAAGGGTGGAGGGTAGGAGTAGGGTGAGGATTGAAAAACATTCAATATCCTCCTTTTAGCTACTTGAAATTGTTATTGTTAACATAGGCATCCTACAGTGCTATAGAACACTATAACTTATTCCTTCTATCTAGCCATAATTTTGTATCCTTTAACAAATATTTCCCTATCCCCCATTCTCCCTACCCTTCCCAGCCTCTAGTATCTTCTATTCTACTTTTTATTTCAATGAGAAATTCTTTTCAGTTTTTGCATGAGTGAGAGCATGCAGTGTTTAGCTTTCTGTGCCTGGCTTATTTTACATAACAATGTCATCCAGTTTCATCTATGTTGCTGCAAATTACAGGATTTGGCTTTTTATGGCTGAATAGTATTCCATTATGTATATATGCCACATTTTCTTTTTTTTTTTTTTACTTTTAGATTCAGGGTTTTTTTTTTTCACTTTTAGATTCAGGGTACATGTGGAAGTTTGTTATGTAGGTAAGTTATGTGTCATGGGAGTTTGGTGTACAAATCATTTTGTCACCCAAGTAATAAATATAGAACTCAATAGGTAATTTTTCAGTCCTCACCCTCCCTCCACATTGCACCCTCAAATAGGCCCTGCTATCTGTTGTTCCTGTGTCCATGAGTACTCAATGTTTAGCTTCCACTTACAAGTGAGAACATGTGTTATTTGGTTTTCTGTTCCTGCATTAGTTGGCTTAGGATATGGCCTCCAGCTCCATCCATGTTGCTGCAAAGGACGTGATCTCATTCTTTTTGTATGGCCGTGTAGTATTCCATGGTGTATACGTACCACATTTTATCTAGTCTACCGTTGATGGGCATTTAGGCTGATTCCATGTCTTTACTATTGTGAATAGTGCTGCAATGAACATACGGTTGTTGGGGTGATCAGACCCAACACCAGATTGTAGGGGTGACAAAGCCCAGTGGAGTCAAAGGGTGGAGAAAAAGACAGTTTGAGAGAGAAAGATGGGACACCAGGGGGCCATCGCTAGTGTACAGAGGCTGTGAAGGCCCTGAGCTCTGGGAGCCCACGCTATTTATTGGTAATCCAACAGAGAAACAGGTGGTGAGAATGTGGAGGTCAAAAGGGCAGGCGCATGATCTACAGCTGTGATGGTTTAGCATTTATAAGGAACATGTTCTGCTATTTGAGATAATGGGAATAGGAGCCCAGGAGGGCTAGAGAAGCAAGGAGCCAGCAAGTCTAGACATTCCAGAGGACATTATGCAAGCCCTGCCTCAGTTTCCCTCCCAACACTCAGCTTTTTCCCAACATGCCCCCCTTCTCTTTTTTGTATGAGAAAGTATTATTACTATCATTATTACTAGCATAAGAGGTGACCTCTTTTAATTGAGCAAAGCAATTGCAGGTTGTGCAGTCCTTAATTGCCGATTGGTGATCCAGCTTCATTTTTCTTAGCCCTTATTCAAACTGGAGTCACTCTGGTTTGAATGCTTCTTACATTATCTACTCTTTCCCTTTTACAAGGGGACCCTTAATCCTAGGGGCTGCAGAAGGGGGAAGGTCCGTCTTCTGTAACTTCATGCTGAATAGGGGCGATGATACTCCTGCCTAACTATTAGCATCTCTTGTATTCAGGGTGGAGAGGAGCTGAGTCAGAAAGCATTGGCCCATTAAGCATGATGACTCTGGTCGGTGTTCGTTCCATCTTCACATTCAGATTCAACTGGCTCATGGCTCGTACTGGGGGAACCCGGTCCATGGTTGGGATCCATAGGTCCCCTCCAGTCTCCCGTTTCATGGTTGTACACATCTTGAGGGCATCCACATGGTTCTCCTGCGAAAACACAAGCATACCTTCACCCCCTACTCCCCCGTTAGTAAATCTACTGAAACAGAAGCAAAAACGTTTGTGACTGTAGCCAGGAGGCCACTGATGAGAAATAGGCACCTTCTAACAGAAGGCACAGGGAAAGCAAATTGAGGCTTTTCAAACCTTCAATTCACACTGTACAGGTGGGTCCACTAGATGCTGTGGCTCATGATAGATCTTCAGATGTTTGGTGGGCACACCCACACAGGCACCCGATTGTCACCTGGACAGACAAGCAAATCCTCTTCCCCATATAATTATCTTTAGGCAGGGATTGGAGGAAGGAGACTCAGAGGTGAGCATTTTGGGGCCCAATGGCTTCCTGATATTTGATAGGTGTTCCCTCGGAAGTTAGGAATTCCCTTTCTCTCCATATTGCTGCGTGGGCATGGAGGACTAGGTAAGCATACTTAGAATCTGTATATATATATTTACCTTTTTTTCCTTCTCCTAATTCTGGCCCCTGCTTTTGCTAGGATGTCTCTCCCTAATAAAGGAGTGGGGCTTTCAGGCATAATTAGAAAGGCATGTGAAAAGAGTAAAGTTCCCCAGTCACAACTTAGTGGCTGGGAGAAGTATCCAGTGACTGCCTGTCCTAGGACCCCTCGGATAGTGACAGATCTGGAGGACAGTTGTTTGGAACAGGAGAGTAAGACTGAGAAGGCTGTATCATTGTCCAGGAGACAGTTAACCTCCTGGCCCTCAATGGTCAAGCATACCTGGGGAGGGTGATGGCATGGGCTGGCACTTGCCCCGTGCACCCTCAGTCCTGCTGCTGGATCATCTGGTTAGTGGCTTCATATTCAGAGGACCTTCGTCCCCTGCTGAGGCAGTGGGCCTTCCAGTGATTCCCTTGATATAAGGGGCATGGACAAGGGGGCGGCTTATTTCTATTCGGATCTCTCCGTGTCAAAGAATTGTCCTAACCTTTGTAAAACATCAATATAGCCATCAGGGTTATCTGAGAATTTACCTAGGTCTATTTTAATTTGTTTCAAGTCTGAGAGGGAAAAAGGTACATACACTCTGGGCTGAATTCTCCAGAATACATCTTAGGGGTGTTTTTGCCTTGCGGGGAATGTTTCCCATCTGGAAAAGAGAACATAGGGATGCCAGCACCGCTAGCCATTTTCCAATGAGCATTAGTCCTAGAATATCCTCTATGGTCCTAATGCTTATTCCTTTCCCGGGTGCATAACCATCCATGGACCTCTGCTTATTGGATTAGTTACACTCACCAGTGTAGCAGTCCTGCACCTGTTTTCCCGCCAAGAAAGGGGTCCAGGCTGCTGGATTCTAGTGGTCCTTTACCAGTGTGCCCACCATTACCTTTGTGCTCAGAGGCGAGTTCTGGAGCTGGGCTGGGTTTCTGAGTATTTCCTAACAACCCAACTGCCCCATCCAGATGCTTTCCCATAAACATTCTTAGGCGAATTTGTTTCAGAGGGTGTAGGTAACCTTTTGAGTTAGGATTGAGATAGAGTTTGATTTTGTGAGTACTTTAAGGCTTGGTTGAGTGCAAACAGCTCACACATTTGAGCAGACCAATTAAGCAACTTTTCTAACTCTGCTTCTACAAGAGTCTCCCTATCAATTACTGAATACCCATTGTGTGTGTGTGTGTGTATTTTCCCCCTCAATCACCTGGGAGGAACAGTCTATCATCCTGTCCTGAAGGGAGTTCCTCCTAGGTCTGGTTGGACCTTTGTATGGTAATTAAGATTTAAATCCCTCCTTAGGAAACCTGCTGGGTTAAGGGAATTTTCAGTGGTTAATTTTTTTTTTTTTTTTAAAAGTATGGGGCTATTCTGTTAAAGATTGAGTTAGTAAGCTACCTTTTTGCTTTAACTTAGGATAACTCTGAACTGGTGAGGTGTGCTCACAATGAGGTTTTTTCTAAAGGTTATTTTTCTACTTCTGTTAGCAAAGCAGTTGCCGCTACAGATTGAATGCATTTGGGCCATCCGCGGGTTACTCTGTTAAGTATTTTTGATAGGAAGGCTGCTGGCTGTCGGTGGTCTCACTGCTTTCGGGCTATGCCCTTGTTTACACTGACAAGATAGTATTGGAGTGTTACAGGGTCATGGAGAAGACCTTCAGTGATCAATTATAGGTTTTAAATTTACCCTGGCTTTTAAAGGAATAGGGTACACTCTTGTGTATATCTCTTTCTCCTTTGTACATGGATTTGGAAATACAGCGGAAGGACGTTTGCTGTCCTCCCTTGCTGGATCATAGTTACAGGAAATTGCCATGCTTCAAAGTCTTCTTTGGCTCTAGCCTTTTGAATGGAATTTTGTATAGCACCACCAGGTTTTAATGTTGCAACTACAGGAGAAGTTTTGTAGCTAATTCATTTTCTCGCCCATTAAGGGGAGAAAGATGAGGTGGCCTTTCACGTAATTCAGCAGGTGGAGCTGGCGGGCTAGTAAAACATACTTTTTCAGTCTCCCTTTAATTTCCTGTTTCCTGTTCCTCACATTCAGAATCTGAAGTTAGTTTTTTACACTGGTCCTCTTCTTCCTCATCTGAATCTGCCTCATCTGTTTGAAATGGCTCAAGAGCTGCTTTTATTAGTGCCCACATTCACCAAACCGAGACTGGAATTTTTGCTCCATCTTTATACGCGTTTAAAAAATATCTGCCAGTTCTCTCCCATTTATCCAACTCCATAGTCCCTTATTCTGGGAACCATGGGCAAAACTGCTTTACTGCACTAAGGAGTGAGTGATAACAAATTCTGAGTACTTTCACTCCCGCTCTTCATAATCTTCCACTTTCACACGCTCTAGCGCTCCTTTACCGGGGTCTTTGTTGCCCCACGTTGGGCAGCCAGGAATGTTGGGCTGATCAGACTCAACACCAGGTCTTGGGGATGACAAAGTCCAGCAAAGTCAAAGGATTGAGAAAAAGACAGTTTGAGAGAAAGGTAAACACCAGGGGGCCATCGCTAGTGTACAGAGGCTGCGAAGGCCCCGAGCTCTGGGAGCCCACGCTATTTATTGGTAATCTAACAGAGAAACAGGTGGTGAGGATGTGGAGGTCAAAAGGGCAGGGGCATGATCTTCAGCAGTGATGGTTTAGCATTTATAAGGAACACGTTCTGCTATTTGAGGTAATGGGAATAGGCGCCTAGGAGGGCTAGAGAAGCAAGGAGCCAGCAAGTCTAGACATATTCCAGAGGACATTATGCAAGCCCTGCCTCGGTTTCCCTCCCAACACTCAGCTTTTTCCCAACATACGGTTGCATGTGTCTTTATGGTAGAATGACTTATATTCCTTTGGGTATATAGCCAATAATGAGATGGTTGTGTTGAAGGGTTTTAAGTTTTTTGAGAAATCATCACACTGTTTTCCTCAGCAACTAAATTAATTTACATTCCCACCAGCAGTGTATAAGCAGTCCCTTTTCTTCACAACCTTGCCAGCATGTGTTTTTTTTGACTTTTCAATAATAGCTATTTTGACTGGCATGAGATGATATCCTTTTTTTTTTTTCTTCCTGAAACAGTTTCACTCTTGTTGCCCAGGAGTACAATGGCACGATCTTGGCTCACTGCAACTACTGCCTCCTGGGTTCAAGTGATTCTCCTGCCTCAGCCTCCCAAGTAGCTGGGATTACAGATGAGTGCCACCATGCCTGGCTAATTTTTGTATTTTTAGTAGAGATGGAGTTTCACCATGTGAAATGCCAGGCTGGTCTTGAACTCCTGACCTCAGGTGATCTGCCTGCCTTGGCCTCCCAAAATGCTGGGATTACTGGCGTGAGCCATCATGCCCGGGCCCCAGAGTGGTTTTGATTTACATTTTTCTGATAATTAGTGGTGCTGCCCTTTTTTTTTCACATGCTTATTGGCCACATGTATATTGTCTTTTAAAAAGTGTCTGTTCATTTCCTTTGCTCACTTTTTAATTTTTTTGTTTGATTTTTGCTTGTTATGTATAGATTCTGGATATTAGACCTTTGTCAGATGCATAGTTTGCAAATATTTTCTCCCATTCTGTAGGTTGCCTGTCTACTCTGTTGGTAGTTTCTTTTGCTGTGCAGAAGCTCTTTAATTAGGCCCAATTTATCAATTTTTGTTTTTCTTGCAATTCTTTTGACATCTTTGTCATGAAATCTTTGAAAGGGCCTATGTCCAGAATGGTATTTCCTAAGTTATCTTCCAGGATTTTTGTAGTTTTTGGTTTTACATTTAAGTCTTTAATCCACCTTGAGTTTATTTTTGTATACGGTATAAGGAAGGGGTTCAGTTTCAATCTTCTGCATATGGCTAGCCAATTGTCCTAGAACCAGCTGTTGAATAGGGTGTCCTTTCCCCATTGCTTATCTTTGCTGACTTTGTTGAAGATCAGGTTGTTGTAGGTATGCAGCATTATTTCTGGGCTGTCTATTCCATTCCATGGGTCTATGTGTCTGTTTTTGTACCAGTACCATGCTATTTTGGTAATGTAGCGTTGTAGTGTAGTTTGAAGTCAGGTAAAGTTATGTCTCTAGCTTTGTTCTTTTTGCTTAGGATTGATTTGGCTATTCAGGCTCTTTTTTGGTTTCATATGAATTTTAGAGTCATTTTTCCCAATTCTATGGTAGTTTTTCCTAAATGGAATGTCATTGGTAGTTTGACAGGAATAGCATCGAATCTGTAAATTGCTTTGGCTAGTATGTCCATTTTGACAATATTGATTCTTCCTATCCATGAGCATGGACTGTTTTTCCTTTTGCTTGTATCATCTCTGAATTATTTCAGCAATGTTTTGTAATTCTCATTGTAGAGCTCTTTTACCTTCCTGGTTAGCTGTATTCCTAGGTATTTTATTTTTTTTGTGTGGCTCTTGTGAATGGGCTTGTGTTCGTGATTTGGCTCTCAGCTTGGATGTTGGTGTATGGAAATGCTACTGACTTCTGTACATTGATTTTTGTATCCTGAAACTTTGCTGAAGTTGTTTATCAAATCTAGGAGCTTTGGGGCAGAAACTGTGAGGTTTTCTAGATATAGAATCATATAATCTGTAAACAGAGATAGTTTGACTTTCTCTCTTCCTATTGGATGTTTTTTGTTTCTTTCTCTTGCCTGATTGCTCTGGCTAAGACTTCCAGTACTATGTTGACTAAGAGTGATAAGAATGGGCATCCTTGTCTTGTTCCAATTCACAAGGAGAATGCTTTCAGCTTTTGCCTATTCGTGATGATGTTGGCTGTGGGTTTGTCATAGATGGCTCTTATTTTGAGGTATGTTCCTTCAATGCCTAGTTTGTTGATGATTTTTATTTTTTATATTATATTTATATTTTTGTTTTTTTATTTCCATAGGTTTTTGGGTAACAGGAGGTGTTGGTTACATGGATAAGTTCTTTAATGGTGATCTCAGATTTTGGTGCACCCATCACCTGAGCAGCATACATTGTACCCAATGTAGTCCTTTATCCCTACCCCTGTCACCCATTCCCCTGAGTTTCCAAAGTCCATTGTATCATTCTTATGCCTTCACATCCTCATAGCTTAGTACCCACTTAGGAGTGAAAACATACACTGTTCAGTTTTCCATTCCTGAGTTACTTCACTTAGAATAATGGTCTCAAATTCCATCTAGGTTGCTGCGAATGCTATCATTTTGATCCTTTTTATGGCTGAATAGTATTCCGTGGTATATATTTACTACAATTTCTTTATCTACTCATTGATTGATGGGCATTTGGGCTGGTTACATATTTTTGCAATTGTGAATTGTGCTGCTATAAACATGCATGTGCAAATATCTTTTTCATATAATGACTTCTTTTGCCACCCAAGAGTGGAATTGCTGGATCAAATGGTAGATCTACCTTTAGTTCTTTAAGGAATCTCCACACTGTTTTCCATAGTGGTTGGACTAATGTACATTCCCACCAGCCATGTAAAAGTGTTCTTTTTTTCACTGCATCCCCACCAACATCTAATATTTATATATTTTTTTTGATTATTCATTCATTCAATGCCATTCCTGCGGGAGTAAGGTGGTATTGTATTGTGGTTTTGATTTGCGTTTCCCTGATCATTAGTGATGTTGAGCATTTTTTCATGTTTTTGGCTATTTGCATATCTTCTTTTGAGAACTGTCTATTCATGTCCTTAGCCCACTTTTTGACAGGATTTTTTTCTTGCTAACTTGTTTGAGTTTCTTATAGATTTTGGATATTAGTTGTTTGTCAGATGTGTAGATTGTTAAGATATTCCCCCACTCTGTGGGTTGTCTGTTTACTCTTCTGATTGTTTGTTTTGCTGTGCAGAAGCCTTTTAGTTTAATTAAGTCATATCTGTTTTTCTTTGTTTTGTTGCATTTATTTTTGGATTTTTGCTCTTTGCCTAAGCCTATGTCTATAAGGGTTTTTCTGGTGTTACCTTCTCAAATTTTTAGGGTTTCAGGTATTAAAGTCTTTGATTCATTTTGAGTTGATTTTTATATAAAATGAGAGTTGAGGTTCCAGTTTCATTTTTCTACATTTGGCTTGCCAATTATCCCAGGACCATTTGTTGAATAGGCCATCCTTTCCCACTTTATGTTTGTGTTTGCTTTGTCAAAGATCAGTTGGCTGTAAGTACTTGGGTTTATTTCTGGGTTCTCTATTCTGTTCCATTGGTCTATGTGCCTATTTTTATATCAGTATCATGCTGTTTTGGTGATTATGGCCTTATAGTATAGTTTGAAGTCAGGTAATGTGATTCCTCCAGATTCATTTGTTTTGCTTAGTCTTGCTTTGGCCATGTGAGCTCTTTTTTGGTTCCATATGAATTTTAGAATTGTTTTTTCTAATTCCGTGAAGAATGATGATGGTATTTTGATAGGAATTGCATTGAATTTGTAGATTGCTTTTGGCAGTATGGTCATTTTCACAGTATTGATTCTACCCATCCATGAGCATGGGATGTGTTTCCATTTGTTTGTGTCATATATGATTTTTTTCAGCAGTGTTTTGTAGTTTTTCTTGTAGAGATCTTTCACCTCTTTGGTTAGGTATATTCCTGAGTATTTTATTTATTTGCAGCTATTGTAAAAGAGATTGAGTTCCTGATTTGATTCTCCTCTTGGTTGCTGTTGGTATATAGCAGAACTACTAATTTGTGCACATTAATTTTGCATCCTGAAACTTTATTGAATTCTTTTATCAGTTATAGGAACTTTTTGGATGAGTCTTTAGGGTTTTCTAGGTATACAATAATATTATCAGCAAACAGTGACAGTTTGACTTCCTCTTTACTGATTTGGATGCCTTATATTTCTTTCTCTTGTCTGATTGCTCTGGCTAGGAATTCCAGTACTACGTTGAATATAAGTGGTTCGAGAGTGGGCATCCTTGTCTTGTTCCAGTTCTCAGAGGGAATACTTTCTACTTTTTCCTGTTCAATATTATGTTGGCTGAGGGTTTGTTATAGACAGCTTTTATTACCTTAAGGTATGTCCCTTCTATACCAATTTTGCTAAGGGTTTTAATCATAAAGATACTAGATTTTATCAAATCTTTTTTCTGCATCTACTGAGATTATTAGGTGGTTTTTGTTTTTAATTCTGTTTATGTGGTGTATCATATTTATTGACTTGCATATATTAACTCATTCCTGGATCCCTGATATGAAACCCACTCTATCACAATGGATTACCTTTTTGATATGCTATTGGCTTCAGTTAGCTAGTATTTTGTTAGACATTCCTCAGGGATATTGGTCTGCAGTTTTCTTTTTTTGTTTTGACCTTTATTGGTTCTGGTATTAGAGTGATAACAGCTTCATAGAATGATTTAGGGAGGATTCCTTCTTTCTGTCTGTCATGGAATAGTGCCAGTAGGGTTGGTACCAATCCTTCTTTGCATGTCTGTCTGATAGAATTCAGCTGTGAATACATCTGGTCCTGGTCTCATTTCAATCTCACTGCTTATTATTACCCTGTTCAGAGTTTCTCATTCTTCCTGGTTTAATCTAGGAGGGATGTATATTTCTAGGAATTTAGCCATCTCCTGTAGGTTTTCTAGTTTATGTGTGTAAAGGTGTTCATAGTAGCCTTGGATAATCTTTTGTATTTCTATGGTATTGGTTGTAATATCTCCCATTTTGTTTTGTTTCCGATTGAGCTTATTTGGATCTTCTCTCTTCTTTTCTTGGTTACTCTCACTAATTTTCTATCAATTTTATTTATCTTTTCAAATAACCAGCTTTTTGGCTCATTTATCTTTTGTGTTTTTTTGTTTCAATTTCATTTAGCTCTGCTCTGATCTTTGTTATGTCTTTTCTTCTGCTGGATTTGGGTTTGGTTTGTTCTTGTTTCTCTAGTTCCTTGAGGCATGACCTTAGATTGTCTATTCATGCTTTTTCAGACTTTTTGATGTATGCATTTAAGGCTATGAACTTTCCTCTTGGCACCACCTATGCTGTGTTGCAGAGGTTCAGATAAGTTGTTTCACTATTATCATTCAGTTCAAAGAATTTGTAAGTTTCCATCTTTATTTCATTGTTGACCCAGTGATCATTCAGGAGCAGGTTATTTAATTTCCACGTATTTGCATGATTTTGAGGGCTCCTTTTGAAATTGATTTCCAATTTAATTCCACTGTGGTCTCAGAGAGTACTTGATATAATTTCAATCTCTTAAATTTATTGAGACTTGTTTTGTGGCTTATCATATGGTCTATCTTGGGGAAAGTTCCATATACTGATGAATAGAAAGTATATTCTGCAGTTGTTGGATAGAATGTTCTGTAAATATCTAAGTCCATTTGTTCAAGGAGATAGTTTAAATCCATTGTTTCTTTTTTGACTTTCTGTCTTGATGACCTTTCTAGTGCTGTGAGTGGTGTATTGAAATTCCCCACTATTATTGTGTTGCTGTCTATCTCATTTGTTAGGTCTAGTAGTAATTGTTTTATAAATTTGGGAGCTCCAGTACTAGGTGCATATATATTTAGGATTGTGATATTTTCCTGTTGGACAAGTCCTTCTATCATTGTATAATGTCCCTCTTTGTCTTTTTTTAACTGTGGTTGCTTTAAAGTTCCTTTAGTCTCATATAAGAATAGCTCCTTCTGCTTGCTTTTGGTGTCCATTTGCATGGATTTTTTTTTCCATCTCTTTACTTTAAGTTTATGTGAGTTCTTAGGTGTAAGATGAGTCTCTTGAAGGCAGCAGACACTTGGTTGGTGAATTCTTATCTATCCTGCCATTCTGTTTTTTTGTTTTTTTTTTTGTTTTTTTTTTCCGACACAGAGTCTTGCTCTGTTGCCAGGCTGGAGTGCAGTGGCATGATCTTGGCTCAGTGCAACCTCTGCCTGCCGGATTCAAGTGAGTCTCCTGCCTCAGCATCCCAAGTAGCTGGGATTACAGGCATGTGCCACCATGCCCAGCTAATTTTTGTATTTTTAGTAGAGACGGGGCTTCACCATGTTGGTCAGGATGGTCTCAATCTCTTGACCTCGTGATCCACCCGCCTTGGCTTCCCAAAGTGCTGGGATTACAGGTATGAGCCACCACACTCAACCCATTCTGTATTTTTTAAGTGGAGCATTTAGGCCATTTACATTCAGCGTTAGTATTGGGATGTGAGGTACTATTCTATTCATCATGCTATTTGTTACCTGAATACTATTTATTTATTTATTGTGTTTTTGTTTTAAAGATCTTGTGAGATTTGTGCTTTAAGGAGGTTCTATTTTGGTGTATTTCAAGAATTCATTTCAAGATTTAGAGCTCCTTTTAGCAGTTCTTGTGGTGGTGGCTTGGTAGTGGCAAATTCTTTCAGCGTTTGTTTGTCTACAAAAGACAAACAAATTTATGAAGCTTAGTTTGGCTGGATACAAAATTCTTGGCTGATAATTGCTTTGTATAAAGAGGCTGAAGATATGGTCCCAATTCCTTTGAGCTTGTAGGGTGTCTGCTGAGAAATCTGCTGTAAATCTGATAGGTTTTCCTTCATTGTTTACCTGGTGCTTTTGCTTCATTGCTCTTAAGATTCTTTCCTTCATCATGACTTTAGATAACCTGATGACGATGTACCTAGGTGATTATCTTTTTGCAATAAATTTTCTGGGTATTCTTTGAGCTTCTTGTATTTGGATGTCTAGATCTGTAGAAAGGCAAGGGAAGTTTTCCTCCATTATTCCCTCAAATATGTTTTCCAAACTTCTAGATTTCTCATCTTCCTCAGTAACACCAATTATTCTTAGGTTTGGTTGTTTAACGTAATCCCAAACTTCTTGGAGGCTTCATTCATTTTCTTAATTCTTTTTTCTTTGTCTTTGTTGGATTGGGTTAAAATTTAAAAATCTTGTCTTTAAACTCTGAAGATCTCTCTTCTGCTTGTACGATTCTATTGCTGAGACTTTCCAGTGCATTTTGCATTTCTCTAAGTGTGTCCTTTATTTCCAGAAGTTGTGATTATTTTTTATTTATGTTATCTATTTCACTGAAGATTTTTCCCTTCATATCTTATATATTTTTTTATTTCATTAAGTTGGACTTAACCTTCCTCTGGTGCCCCCCTTGATTACCTTAATAATCAACCTTCTGAATACTTTTTCTGGCAATTCAGGGATTTCTTCTTGGTTTGGATCCATTGCTGGTGAGCTACTGTGATCTTTTGGGGGCATTAAAGAACCTTGTTTTGTCATATTACCAGAATAATTTTCTGTTCCTTCTCATTTAGGTAGACTACATCAAAGGGAAGCTCTGGGGCTCAAGGGCTGGCGTTCAGATTCTTTTGTCCTATGGGGTGCTCCCTTGATGTAGTGCTGTCCTCCTTTTCCTAGGGATGTGGCTTCCTGAGAGTTGAACTGTAGTGATTGTTATTCCTTTTCTGGATCTATCCACCCAGAGGAGATACTCAGCTCTGGACTGGCACCAGGAGGTGACTGCACAGAGTCCTATGATGTGAACTGTCTTCAGGTCTCCCAGCCATGGATAGCAGCATGGTTTTTGGGCTGTCTCCTGGGATCTGCAGGAATCTTCTTCCTTCAAAGGGTCTGTGTGAATTCTCTTGGCTTTCCTGGTATGTTGTTGAGGATTTTTAACATGAAGAGATGTTGAATTTCAGTGAAAATCTTTCCTGCATCTATTGAAAAAATAATGTGTGTGTGTGTGTTTTTTTTTTTAGTTCTGCTTATGTGCTGAATCATATTTGTTAATTTGTGTATGTTGAACCCACCTTGCATTCCAGGAATAAAGCCTACTTGATTATGGTGGATTAGCTCTTTGGTTTGCTAGTATTTTGTTAAGGACTTTTGGATCTATATTCATGAAGGATAGTGGCCTAAAATTTTTCTTTTTTTTTGTTGTGTCTTTGCCAGGTTTTGGTATCAGAATGATGCTAGCCTCATAGGTTGAGTTTGGGAGGAGTCCCTCTTGCTCAATTTATTCGAATAGATTCAGAAGGATTGGGACCAGCTCATTTAAAGCCCATTATTAGTGTGTTGAAGGATTCAATTTCTTCCTGATTCAATCTTGGGAGGTTGTGTTTCCAGGAATTTATACATTTGCTCTAGATTTCCTAGTTTGTTTGCATGAAGGTGTTCATAATAGTCTCTGAGGATCTTTTGTATTTCTGTGGAATTGGTCATAATGTCATCTTTCTTGTTATTGATTGTGCTTATTTGGATGTTCTCTCTTTTTTCTTTGTTAATCTAGCTAGCAGTCTATTGATCTTGTTTATCCTTTGATAGAACTAATTTTTGCTTTTATTTTTTTTTTGTATACATTTTTGGGTCTCAAAACGTTCTGCTCTGATTTTAGTTATTTGATTTCTTCTACCAGCTTTGGTGTTAGTTTGTTCTTGTTTTTCCATTTCCTCTAGGTGTGATGTTAGACTCTTTCTAACTTTTTGAGGTAGGTGCTAAGTGCAATCAACTTTTTTCTTACCACTGCTGTTGCTGCATCCCAGAGATTTTGATATATGGTGTCTTATTTTCATGTATTTCAAAGAATGTTTTGATTTCTGCCTTAGTTTTCCTGTTTACCCAAAAGTCATTCAGGAGCAAGTTGTTTAATTTCATGTAATTCTGTGGTTTTGAGAGATCTTGGTGTTGATTTCTGTTTTTATTCCACTGTGGTCTGAGAGTATGATTTTTAAAATTTTTTTGCATGTAAATCAAAACCTCAATGTGATACACCTTACTCCTGCAAAAATGGCCATAATCAAAAAATTAAAAAAAAATAGATGTTGACAGGGATGTGACAAAAAGGAATACTTTTACACTGATGGTTGGAATGCACACTAATACAACCATTATGGAAAACAGTGTAGAGATTCCTTAAAGAACTAAAGTCATTATATGAAAAAGATACTTGCACATGTACGTTTATAGCAGCACAATTTGCAATTGCAAAAGTATGGAACCAGCACAAATGCCAATTAATCAATGAGTGGATAAAGAAAATGTTATATAGGTGTGTGTGTATATACATATGTATATGTATGCATGTATGGAATATACATATATATACACACACACACACTCAGGAATGGAAAACCAAATGTTATATGTTTTCACTCATAAGTGGGAGCTAAGCTATGAGGATCAAAAGGCATAAGAATGATACAATGGACTTTAGGGACTTTGGGGAAAGTGGGGAGGGGGTGAAGGATACAAGACTACACATCTGGTATTGGGTACACTGCTCAGGTAATGGGTGCACCAAAATCTCATAAATCACCATTAAAGAACTTATTCATGTAACCAAACACACCTGTTCCCCCCAAATCTATTTAAACATTAAAAAAATTATTACATGTGATTGATCACGAAGTATGTTCCTTGTGCAGAAGAGAAAAATGTGTATTTTGTGTTTGATGGGTGGTGTATTCTGTAGGTGTCTATTAGGTTAAATTGGTCAAATGTTGAGTTCAGGTCCCAGATATCTTTGTTAGTTTTCCATCTCAATACCTGCCTAATGCTGTCAGGGAGATGTTGAAGTTTCTCAGTATTATTGTGTGGCTGTCTAAATCTGTTTGCAGGTCTAGAAGTACCTATTTTGTAAATCTGGGTGCTCCAATTTGGGGTATGTATATATTTAGGATAGTTAAGTGTTCTTGTTGAATTGAACCCTTTATCACTGTGTACTCCCTTCCCGGACTTTTTACTGTTGGATTAAAGACTGTTTTATTGATATAAGAATAGTGACTCCTGTTTTTTGTTTTCCATTTTTGTGATAGATCTTGCTACAACTTGTTACTTTGAATCTGTGGATGTCGTTTCATGTGAGATGGATTTCTTGAAGACAACAGACAGAAGCGTGTTTTTTTTTTTTTTTTTTGGTCCAACTTGCCACTCTGTTCCTTTCAAGTGGGGGCATTTAGATTATTTACATTCAAGGTTAATATTTACATGTGAGATACTGATCTTATTAAGTTGTTAGCTGCTTGCTTTGCAGTTTTTATTGTATGGTTGCTTTATGGGGTCTATGGGTTATGTACCTAAGTGTGCTTTTGTGGTAGTGGTTATTGTTATGTTGTTTCTGTGTTTAAAACTCCCTTAAGAATCTCTCATTAGACTGGTCTAGTGATAAGGAATTCTCTAGTGCTTGTTTGTCTGGAAAAGTTTTTATTTCTCCTTTGCTTATGACGCTTAGTTTTGAAGGATATGAAATTCTTGATTGGAATTTCTTTTCTTTAAGAGTGATGAAAATGGGCCCCCAATCTCTCCTGGGTTGTAATATTTCTGCTGAGAAGTACACAGTTAGTCTTATGGGACTCCCTTTGCACATGAGCTGACCTTTTCCTTTAGCTGCTTTCAAGAGTTTTTCTTTAGCACTAACTTTGTATAGTCTGGTGACTATATGCCTTGGTGATATTTGTTTTGCATAGTATCTCACAGTTGTTCCTTGGATTTCTTGTATCTGGATGTCTACCTCTCTAGCAAGATTAGGAAAATTTTCTTGAATTATTCCCTTAAATATGTTTTCCAGGTTATTTATTTTTTTCTCCTTATCCTTCAGGAATACCAATAATTTCTATATAATCTCATTTTTTTCCTCAAAGGTTTTGTTAATTATTTAAAATTCTTTTTTTTTTTTTTTTCACTTTTGTCTGACTGGGTTAGTTAGACCAATCTTCAACCTCTAAAATTCTTTTTCTTTTTTAAATTCTATTTTTTAATTCCAGGTGTACATGTTCAGATTTATTACTTTGGTATATTTTGTGATGCTGAGGTTTGGGGTACCAATGATCCTGTCACCCAGGTACCAAAACCTTGATGTTATCTCTTCTGTTTGGTTCAGTCTATTGATAAAGATTTTGATTGTACTTTGAAAATCCTTATGTGAGATTTTCAATTCTGGAAGCTCTGATTGATTTGTTTTTATGATGTTTATATCTTCCTTCATTTCTTGGATCGATTTAGAAGTTTTATTGTGATCGTCCACCTTATCTTGAATCTCACTGAGCTTCCTGGCAATCCATGCTTTGAATTATTTATCTGTCATTTCTGGGTCACTATTTTGGTAGGGCTCATTGCTGGAGAGCTAGTGTGATCTTTTGGTGGTGTCACTACATTCAGATTTTTCATAATGCCAGAATTCTTGGACTGTTTCTTATCTGGAGATGCTGGCACTTTTAATTTTTATAATTATTTTTATGCAGATAAGAATTTTGCTTTTTCCTTCTTTCCGTATAATCCTGTTTTTTTTTTCTTTCCTTTCCTCCCTCTCCTTAAAGGATGTGACTGTACAGAATGTTGGGTAGGGTCTTTTGGCTTTGCTTCTATGGCCCTAGGAACTTCTGTTGGCAGGATTTATATTGGGTTGTGCTGTTTAACCTATAAGCCAGTAGATGAAGCTTATAGGTAAGAGCTGGCTGTGGCCAACATGGGTGGGCATATACTTGATTCTCATTTTCTGGGAAAAGCTCTCTGTTGTCTTAGGTTATCAGCTGGTTCATGGAGCATACAGTGTCCTAACCTCCCTGCTCAGTCCCAGACTCGGGGGTTGCAGTGGGCAAAATGGGTGGGTCCAGACCAGGCAGGCCTACCACAGGTCCTGGTGTGGAAGGCACAAGCAACAGTGCTGAGGGAGAATCCAGTGGGCATCTGGCAAGTGTTCAGAAGTATGCCTAAGTGTGGAGCTGGGAAACCTCCTTGGCCCCAAGTTCTCTGCATATTCCAGGAGAGTGGGTGCTCTAGATTCCTGGAGATTTGCCTGAGTGTGGAGTAGAGAGGGTGCTGCTTTACCACAATCTCTTCACAGGAAGTGTCAGGCAGCTCAGGCTGCTGGTCCAGGTGAGTGAGTGCTCTTACTGCCTGAGCATAAAGCAATAAGGGTCCCCCTTGACCAGGATCTCTGCACAGGAACAAGAAGGGTTGGACGGCTCAGGCCGCTATTTAACGTGAGAGGGTACTCCAAATGCCTGGAGATGTGCCTGGGTATGGAGTGGAGAGCCCTCCCTGCCACCCCACAGCAGGACCTCTGCACAGGAGGGATGAAGTGACTCAGGCTGCTGATCCAGGTGAGCAGGTGCTCTAAATGCCTGGAGATCTGCCTGGGTATGAAGCAGAAAGGACCCCCCTGCACCAAGATCTCTGTACAGGAAGAGTGGGATGGCTCAGGCTGCAGAACCAGTGAGTGTGTGCTCCAAATGCCTGGAATTCTGCCTTGCCATGGAGTGGAGAGGGTCTTGCTACACCATGATCCCAGGGCAGCAGGCTTGGGCAACCAGCAATGACACACACAGACCAGTTCCAGGTCACCGGGCTGGCCCTGGCTGTAAGTCTCGTCATGCAGGAGAAACTGCAGCTCTAGCAGCTCTCCTCCTACCCCTGACCTGTGATGAGGGAAGAGCACAATTCCAGCACCTACTGCTGAGGTGCTTTCCACAATTCTGGCAGTAGTGGTTCCTACCCTGCTCCAGAGAAGGCACTCTAGCCTCTGGCCTGAGACTAAAATGCCTGTACGGCCATGCTGCTGATTGCTGAAGAATGACTGACTATATGTGACTGGATTAAAAATGTTGTCCTGCTTTTGGTCCCAGGTCTGGGGAAACACCTGCAGTTTTTCCAGGTGTCTTTTCCTCTCAGCACCTCCAAGGCTTTCCTTAGGTTAACTCCAGGACTGGGCAGAAACAAAGTGGTCTCCCTCGCTCTGGGTTGCTCGGATCCCTAGTGGAAAGCTGAGTCACGGAGGGAGGCTTTTTGTCTCTCTTATGTATCAGAACTTCACTACTTTTATCAGTTGGACACCATTGCAGAGGCAGTTGGCTGGCACTCTCCTCCCTGGGATCATAAGGAGATCCCTCATGATTCTGGTGGACTCCATTTCCTTTTTGAATTAAAGTTCACATAATTCTATTTTTTTTTTTTTTTTTTTGAGACAGGGTCTCGCTCTATCACCCAGGCTGGAGTGCAGTGGTATCATCTTGGCTCACTGCAACCTCTGCCTCCTGGGCTCAAGTGACCATCCCGCCTAAGCCTCCTGAGTAGTTGGGACTACAGACGTGTGCCACCACGCCTGGCTAATTTATTTATTTTTAGTAGAGATGGGGTTTCACCACGTTGGCCAAGCTGGTCTCGAACTCCTGACCTCAAGTGATCTGCCTGCCTCAGTCTCCCAAAGTGCTGGGATTACAGGTGTGAGCCACCATGTCTGGTCACATAATTGATCTTTATGCACTATCTTACTATTTCCAAATGGCTGAGTGGCCGAGACACACAAAAAGCCTCTAATTCACCATGTTGGGGAAAGAAAAACAAATAATTGTTTTTAGTAGTCCATTTTGGAAGACAAAAATTAATTATTTGCTGTGCCCCTTTGTGCTCTTTTGATAAAAATAAATCTTTCTGAGACATATATCTTAGAGGAGAAGGTAACAGGGTAAATTATGGTAGAGTTGAAGAAGGGAATCAAATTACCTATCTTGAACTTTCATTCTGCTACAAAAACTACCATTTTTTGATTGTGAGAATTAGAGATCACAGAGTAGGTATCAGCTTGTATTTGTGTTCTTGGGGACACCACTAGTGGATTCCAGGACATGGTAATAAGCAACTTTTGATGAATTTACATTGTGTGGACTTTATGACAATGACTTATTCAGATTCATGATCCTGGATCTGTTTGCCCTCATGCTAGCCCTGAGTAGGCTGGTGGGGAGTGTGATTGTCCTTTAGCTCCTGGACGTCCTCATGTGCAGGAACACCTTCTCCATCTACATCCCCAACCTGGCTGGGACTGACATGCTCCTCTTCTCCTGCAAAGTGGTGCATCTGTAGAGGATCTTGTTTTTGTCTCACACATTGTTGCTGTATGCACTCCATTCTTCAGATCACTGTGAAGTACTTCTCCTATGCAGCGGGCCTGAGTATACTCAGTGCCATTAGGACTGACTGCTGCTGTCCAGTCCTGTGCCCCAGGCAGGCACTGCTGCCATGTCTGAGACACATGTAAGCTGTCATGGGCCCTGTCCCTGGTGCTGAACATCCTGGAAGGACACCCCTGTGGCTTACAGTTTAGGGTCTTTAAAGATAGACTATGTCAGGCTTTTGATTTCATCTCTGCCATCTGAGTGGTCTGTTTGTGGTTCTCACTAGGTCCAGTCTGACTCTGCTGGTCAGCATCCAGTGTGTTTCCCAGCAAACACAGCTGCCCAGGCTCTATGTGGTTATCCTGCTCATGGTTCTGGCCGCCTTTTCTTATGACCTGCCTATTAGTATCCACTGGTTCCTATTTCGCCGGACAGTGGTCTATCCCAAGAACATTAAGCCCTACCTGATTAGTTTAACTCTGTCCTGTTTGAAGAGCTACGCCAACCCCATCATTTACTCTTTGTTGGTTCCTTTAGACATCATTGATATATGAAGACCCTCAAGCTGATTTTCCAGAGGGCCCTACGTGGTGAGCAAGAGAGAAAGCAGAGGGAAGCCAGCCTTCCCTTGGAAACAAAGGTGTCAGTAGGTGGTGCAATCAGTGGTGAAGAGTAGATTTCAGAGTCAGAAAGGCACGGGTTTGAGATCATGTTCTGTGACTTACTAGCTGTGTAGAGTTTTAAATTCTAAGTATTAATGCCTTCATTTATAATTTTGGGATGATAATGATCTATGTATACCATAAGGCAGTGTGATAATTATATGAGCTAATCCTTGTAAAGAAACAAACACAGGGAGTGGGGCAGGGCCAATGTGGCCAACTAGAAGCAGCAGCAGTCAGGGCCTTCCACTGAGAAGAACCAAAACAACATGTCAATGCTGCACCGGCAACCAAGGTATCCAGGTTCTATCATCAGGACTGATTAGGCAGTTGGTGTGACCCGCAGAGAGCAAGGAAAAGCAGGGTCATGTTTCGGTGCACCTGAGAGCCAGACGGGACAAGGGGAGCCACCACCCTTCCACCAAGGAAGGTGATGTGTGAGCATACTACCCAACCTGGGAAACCGTGCTTTTTCCACAGATCTGTGCAATTCACAGATCAGAAGATCCCATTCTTGAGCCCACGCCACCAGGGCCCTGGGTCCCAATCACAGGGCTACACAGATTCTCAACAGCCACTTGGCTGGAATCTGCCTAAGAGTACAGAATTCCCGGGGAGAGGGTGGCCATCATCACTGCAGCTGCTGGATACCTAAGAAAATTGAGCTCCCTGGGGGAGGGGCAACAGCCATCATTGTGTTTGCCAGCTGCCTAAGACACTGAACTCCCAGGGGGGAAGGGCAGTAGACATCACTATAACTCCAGACTGCATTTTCCCTTGCTGGAGCCAGGGAGATTGGACAGGGGTTACCAAGACACCCTATATAGGACCATTCCTACTGGCATCAGGTTGTTGCCTCTAGATGTCAGAGATCCCAGAGGAAGGAGCAGGTACCCATCTTTGCTGTTCACCAGCCTCCTTGAGTGACATCTCCAAGTGTAGGAGCGCCCCTGATGAATAGGGCCTGAAATGAACCCCCAGCAAACCACAGCAGCCCTACAGGAAAGGAACATGAGTATTGAACGAAAAACAAAAAACAGAAAGCAACAGCAACAGCATCAATGAAAAAGTCTCCACAAAAACCTCATACAAAGGTCAGTAGCCTCAAAGATCAAAACTAGACAAACTCATGAAGATGAGAAAGAATCAATTTAAAAAATGCTGAAAACTCAAAAGGCCAGAGTGCCTGTTCTCCTCCAAATGATTGCAACACCTCTCCAGCAAGGGCACAGAACTGGACAGAGGATGAGATGACAAATTGACAGTAATAAGCTTCAGAAAGTGGGTAATAACAAGCTTTGCTGAGGTAAAGGAGCATGTTCTAACCGAATTCAAAGGAGCTAAGAACTATAATAAAAGGTTACAGAAGCTGCTAACTAGAATAACCAGTTTAGAGAGGAACATAAATGATCTCATGAAGCTGAAAAACACAGCATGAGAACTTTGTGTTGCAAACACAAGTATCAATAGCCAAATTGATCAGGCAGAAGAAAGAATATTAGAACTGGAAGACTATCTTGCTGAAATAAGGCAGGCAGACAAGATTTAGAGGAAAAAGAATGAAAAGGAACGAACAAAACCTCCGAGAACTATGGGACTATGTAAAAAGACCAAATGTACACTGATTTGGAGTACCGAAAAGAGACGGGGAGAATGGAACCAAGTTGGAAAACACGTTAGGATATCATCCAGGAGAACTTCCCCAACCTAGCAAGACAGGCCAACATTTAAATTCAGGAAATACAGAGAACCCTAGTAAGATACTCCACAAGAAGATCAACCCCAAGACACATAATTCTCAGATTCTCCAAGGTCAAAATGAAGGAAAAAATGTTAAGGGCAGCCAGAGAGAAAGGCCAGGTCACTACAAAGGGAAGTGAATTAGACTAACAGCAGACCTTTCAGCAGAAACCCTACAAGCCAGAAGAGAGTGGGGGCCAATATTCAATATTCTTAAAGAAAAGAATTTTCAACCCAGAATTTCATATTCGGCTAAACTAGGCTTCATAAGTGAAGGAGAAATAAAATCTTTTTCAGAGAAGCAAATGCTGAGGAAATCAGTCACAGCCAAACCTCCCTTGCAAGAGCTGCTGAAGGAAGCACTAAATATGGAAAGGAAAAACCAGTACCAGCCACTGCAAAAACACACTGAAATACAAAAGCCAATGACACTATGAAGAAACTGCATCAACTAGTGTGCAAAATAACCAGCTAGCATCATGATGACAGGATCAAATTCATACATAACAATATTAACCCTAAATGTAAATGGGCTAAATACCCCAATTAAAAGACATAGACTGGCAAATTGGAAAAAGAGTCAAGACCCATTGGTGTGCTCTACTTGAGAGACGCAGCTCATGTGAAAAGACAGACATAGGCCAAAAATAAAGGGATGGAGGAAAATTTACCAATAGTGGAAAAAAAAGCAGGGGTCACAATCCTAGTTTATGACAAAACAAACTTTAAACTAACAAAGATCAAAAAAGACAAAGAAGGGCATTACATAATGGTAAAAGGATCAATTCAACAAGAAGAACTAACTATACTAAATATATATGCACCAAATACAAGAGCACCCAGATTCATAAAACAAATTCTTAGAGATCTACAAAGAGACTTAGACTCCTGCACAATAATGGGAGATTTTAACACCCCACTGTCAATATTAGACAGGTCATTGAGTGAGAAAATTAACAAGGATATTCAGAACTTGAACTCAGCTCTGGATCAAGTCAGCCTGGTAGTCATTTACAGGACTCTCCACCCCAAAACAACAGAATATACATTCTTCTCAGTGTCACATGGTACTTACACTAAAATTGATCATATAACTGGAAGTAAATCACTCCTCAGAAAATGCAAAAGAGCTGAAATCATAACGTCTCTCAGATCACAGCACAAATTATAACTGAAGATTAAGAAGCTCACTCAAAACCACACAACTACATGGAAATTGAACAACCTGCTCGTGAATGACTCTTGGGTAAATAATACAATTAAGGCAGAAATCAAGAAGTTCTTTGAAACCAATGAGAACAAAGAGGCAACATACCAGAATCTCTGGGATGCAGCTAAAGCAGTATTAAGAGGGAAATTTATAGAACTAAATACACACATCAGAAAGCTAGAAAGATCTCAAATTGACACAGCGTGGCACACCAGCTGTGGCAGACTGGGAGACTGATCTTTAGGCCAGACTCTAACCCATCCCTCCTCCCTGGGAGGGGCCTTTCTTCAGGAAAGCCACCAACTCCAGCCAGGGCGTTAGGGACAGAACTCTGATCTCCTTGGGCCCTAGGGGGAAGGGTGGCCATGGCCTCTGCAAACCAGTAGACTTAGTCTTCCCCTCTGCTAGCCCTGAGGAATACAGGCAGGCCACATGAATGTGGGCTAACATCACAACTGAAAGAACTGAGGAGCAAGAGCAAACACATCCAAAAGATAGCAGAAGACAAGAAATAACTAAGATCAAAGTGGAACTGTAGGAGATAGAGACACAAAAAATCCTTTAAAAAATCATTCCAGTGGCTAGTTTTTTGAAAAAATTAATAGGTCACTAGCTAGACTAAAGAAGAAGAGAAGAAGAATCAAAGAGACACAATAAAAATGATAAAGGGGATATCACCACTGACCCCACAGAAATACCAACAACAATCACAGAATACTATAAACACCTCTATGTAAAAAAACTAGAAAATCTAGGAGTAATGAATTCCTGGACATATATACCCTCCCAAGACTAAACCAGGAAGAAGTCAAATCCTTGAATAGACCAATAACAAGTTCTGAAATTGAGGCAGTAATAAATAGTCTACAAACCAAAAAATTCCAGGACCAGACGGATTCAAAGCCAAAGTCTACCAGAGGTACAAAGGGGAGCTGGTACCATTCCTTCTGAAACTATTCTAAACAATTGGAAAGGAGAGACTTCTCCCTAATTCATTTTATGAGGCCAGCATCATCCTGATACCCTAACTGGGCAGAGACACAACAAAAAAAGAAAACAGGCCAATAACCCTGATGAACATCAATGCAAAAATTCTCAATAAAATACTGGCAAATTGAATCCAGCAACACATTAAAAAGCTTAAGGGCCATGATCCAGTTGGCTTCACCCCTGGGATGCAGGACTGCTTCAACATACACAAATCAATAAACATAAGTCATCGCATAAACAGAACCAGTGTAAAAAAGCCACATGATGATCTCAATAGATGCAGAAAAGACCTTTGATAAAATTCAACATCCCTTCATGTTAAAAAGTCTCAATCAACTAGGTATTGATAGAAAATATCTCAAAATAATAAGAGTCATTTATGATAAACTCACATCCAATATCATATGGAATGGGCAAAAGCTGGAAGCATTCCCTTTGAAAACCAGCACAAGACAAGAATGCCTTTTCTCACCACTCCTATTCAACATAGTATTGGAAGTTATGGCCAGGGCAATTAGGCAAGAGGAAGAGGTGTATGCAAATAGGAAGAGAGGAAGTCAAATTGTCTTTCTTTGCAGACAACATGATCCTAGATCTAGAAAACCCCATCATCTCAGTCCAAAAACTCTTTAGGCTGATAAGCAACTTCAGGAATGTCTCAGGATACAAAATCAATGTGGAAATGTCATAAGCACTCCTATACACCAAAAATAGACAAGCAGAGAGCCAAGTCATGAAAGAACACCCAATCACAGTTGCTACAAGGAGAATAAAATACCTAGAAATACAGCCAACAAGGGATGTGAAAGATGTCTTCAAGGAGAACTATAAACCACTGCTCAAGGAAATAAGAGGACACAAACAAATGGAAAAACATTCCATCCTTATAGACAGGAAAAATCAATATTGTGAAAATGGCCATACTGCCTAAAGTAATTTAGAGATGTAATTTTATTCCCATCAAACTAACATTGACGTTCTTCACAGAATTATAAAAAACTACCTTAAAATTCATATGGAATCGAAAAAGAGCCCATATAGCCAAGACTATCCTAAGCAAAAAGAACAAAGCTGGAGGCATCACACTACCTGACTTCAAACTATACTGCTATGCTACAGTAACCAAAACAGCATGGTACTGGTGCCAAAACAGACACATAGATGAATGGAACAGAATAGAGATCTCAGAAATAAAACCAGATATACAACCATCTGATCTTCAACAAATGTGACAAAAACAAGCAATGGGGGAAGGATTCCCTATTTAATAAATGGTGCTTGGAAAACTGGCTAGCCACATGCAGAAAACTGAAACTGGGCCACTTCCTTACACCTTATACAAAAATTAACTCAAAATGGATTAAAGACTTAGATGTAATACATAAAACCATAAAAACCCTAGAAGAAAACCTAGGCAATACCATTCAGGACATAGGCATAGACAACGATTTTATAATGAAATTGCCAAAAGCAATTGCAACAAAAGCAAAAATTGACAAATGGGATCTAATTAAATTAAAGCACTTCTGCACAGCAGAGGATACTATCATCAGAGTAAACAGGCAACCTATAGAATGAGAGAAAATTTTTGCCGTCTGCCCATCTGACAAAGATTTAATATCCAGGATTTACTAGGAACTTAAACAAATTCACAAGAAAAAACAACCCCATCAAAAAGTGGGCAAAGGACATGAACACACACTTCTCAAAACAAGACATTCATGTGGCCAACAAACATATGAAAAACCGCTCAACATCATTAATCATTAGATAAATGCAAATGAAAACCACAATGAGATATCATCTCATGCCAGTCAGAATGGCAATTATTAAAAAGTCAAGAAATAACAGATGCAGGTGAGGATGTACAGAAATAGGAACGCTTTTACACTGTTGGTGGGAATGTAAATTAGTTCAACCATAATGGCAGACAATGTGGCAATTCCTCAAGGATCTAGAACGAGAAATACCATTTGACCCAGCAGTCCCATTACTGGGTATATACCCAAAGGAATATAAACCATTCTAATTTAAAGATCCATGCTACTATAAAGACACAGGCACATGTATGTTTATTGAAGTACTATTCACAATAGCAAAGACATGGAATCAACCCAAATGCCCATCAATAATAGACTGGATAAAGAAAACATGGTATATATATACCATGGAATACTATGCAGCCATAAAAAGGAATGAGATCATGTCCTTTGCAGGGACATGGATGAAACTGGAAGCCATTATCCTCGGCAAACTAACACAGGAATAGAAAGCCAAACACTGCATGTTCTCATTCATAAATGGGTGCTGAACAAAGAGAATACATGGACACAGGGAGGGAAATAACACACACTGGGGCCTGTAGGTGGGACAGGGGAGAGGGAGCATCAGGATAAATAGCTAATGCATATGGGGCTTAATATCTAGGTGATGAGTTGATAGCTACAGCAAGCCACTATGACACATGTTTACATATGTAACAATCCTGCATGTTCTGTACCTGTATTCCAGAACTTAAAATAAAATTAAAAACAAACACAGAGCATGTCCATAAGAAATGCTCAACAAATGTTAGTGATGGTGATGATAATGATATTGATAATGATGACAATAATAAAGATATCAGTCTGCAGGGTGGAAAAAATTTCCTGAAAGAAACTGAGTGGTGAGAGGCCCTTCCCTGAAGATTAACCACAACAATTTCAGCCCATTTACTCCTAGGGAAACAGTAGAAAGGGTTCTCCACCCTGGTCATTGAACTGATTCAATATGCCCATAGATACATGTTCATATTCTTCTGTCTGCAAATTCCAAATCCTTGAAACTCTGAAAACTGAAAGTTGTTTTATAAATTTGGAACCAAAACTAACTGATCTGAAATGCTATGACGTAGAAAGTCATCTTTTTAAATCTCCTTTATTGGGCACATTCATAAGTTTCTTTGCAGAAATACTAAGGTGTTTGATTATACAGCGCTGCCTCAGATTCCACTAGGGGGTTAAATAATATTCAATGGAATCACATATGATAATTTATAGATGACATTTGGACATAAGGGTTTCCATTAGGAGTTTGGACCTGCATTTATAAAACGATGGAAGTTTGCCCTGCCAGGAACTGGGATGCTGGTAGCTACTCAGTCACAGATATTCTTCAGTTTAGGGTGAATGTACATACATCAGCACTGTTGTGAGGACTGTTGTGTTCCTAAATTTGGAAAAATTTTGAGGTTTTCTCCCTGGGGAGCATGATTGATACAAATGAACATAACTAGGTTGTGGTGGTTGTATTGGAAATTTAGTGGGGACAAGATTCTGATTTGCTTTACTCTCTGCCTATGGAGACCCACAGAGAGCTGCAGGGGACAGAAAGAGGCCTCCCAGTGGTGTGACTACAGCCCTCATCCAGTTGTGATTTAAGTCCTATCACTCTTCACACATACTATTTGCTGTGATGCTGAACCTCAGATTGTCCAGAAGGGGGAGCTGAGAGAATATGTCCATAGGTTCACAAGAAGCGGTACTGTGGTTATGAAATTGGTCCTGAGTTTTCATTTTCAACTATTAGAGATTCAGGGGTCACACCCACCTGGATCGACATGTCATATAGTTTGGCTTAACCCATGTTAATAAAAATGTTTTTTTCACCTCTGGCAACTGGGGAAAACAAAATCTAGTCACCTTTTCAGACCCTCTGACATTTAACATTCTGGCTCCTAGTTACCTTTCCATCTTCTATTTTCTGGGATCATCCTCCAAAACTCCATCCATGGCAGACATGGTTAATAGATCCCAGGATGTTGTCTCATTGAGCCTGTCTTGGGCTTAAAAACGAAATTCTTCTGAAAGCAGCATTTTATAGACTTTGCAATCAGATGGGGCTGGCACAAGAGATGAAACCTCTACATGGTCTCATGTTTCCTAAATAGTTTCTGTGTCTGTGCCAACAATTACCATGAGACTCGATTGCATTTTCTTCTTTCCACTTCTTTTAGTTAAAAATCTTCTTGTCTTAAACTTACCCACCTTAAGCGATTGTTAGGATGATCAAATAATCAAAAAAAAAAAAAAAAATAGTTACCAGGAAATGGCCTCATTAGTGAGTGATGACATGCTATGTTAAGACAGGGGCTGTCCTCCTCAAATTCCAACCTTTTCTCTAAGTTTTTCCATACATCACTAAACTTCCCTTCCTCTTCTCAGCTAGCTCTGAGGTAGTAGATATTGATCACAGGCATTCTCTCTTTCCCTACTGCTGTAGGCTGGTAGAAGGCAGAGATATATCTTGTCAACTTCTTTATTTCCCCAATGTCAGAGCCTGGGCAAGTGTGTTTTGCCTATGCTGGTACCTGCTACATTCTCAATTAACTGGTTACTGGAGAGAAAGGGGCTGTTTATCCTCTGGAATTTTCAATGTAATGTTGACTAAAATCCCAGTGGACTCTGAATAACAGAGAGACAGTGTAGGACAGGGCTGAATAAAATCATGATGTAGTAGATGCAAATTGGCATGGATTTCTAGCATAGAATGATTCTTTTAGGGGACAATTTTTACTACTGCCTTTTTTTTTTTCCTGCTAGTAATTGACCCTACTTATCCCATGAATTTCAAATCTTTATTAAAGTTCATCACATTCACCAAGGTTTTGTGTAGTGCCTTTGAGTGCTTTTTTGTGTGTGAGATTTGATGGAATTTAATTTCACATTTGGTTTAATATGTTGCAAATATCAGAAGGAGTAAGCATGGAATAGAGTCAATTTAACAAACTGAGACACAGAAGTACACAGAGGTTAAGAAACTTGTCCAAGTTGGGAAACTAGCATCACCTATTAGATGTTCTTTTTTTTTTTTCTGCCATCCATCCTGATTCTGGCATCCTGATTTTGCCCCATGTAGCTTCCAGCCTAACATCATCCTAGCAGGTTCTTTTATGTCTCTTCCCTTTTTCTCTCTTTTTTCTCTTTTTCAGAAGCAAAACCTAATTACTTGTATTTTCGCTCCTTTATTCTACCCTCATCCATCTTTGGAGTCCATCCATCACTGAACTTGGATGGAACCACCAAACTATCTAGTTTGGGTTCTTCTTGACATCCATGTCTCCAGGGGTTCGCTTTGTTTAAGTAGTTACTATCCTTGCCGCATTTAATGAATATATTTAAGCTTCCAGAAATCCTTCAAGGTAGAAGGCAGGTGGTTAAAACCTGACAGTTTTCTGCACATGTTTTTGGAACATGACACCTGATGGTTGAGGTTGCTGAAGATGCACTCCAAAGATGGATGGGGGTAAAATAAAGGGGAGAAGATGGTGGTCCTTTTGGAATTTGGGTTATGCCAACAAAACTGGCCAGTCCTTGAGGGGCATTTGCCCTAGGCAGTCAAACTTGCAGTCTCCATAAGATCCCTGTGTGGGAAAAGCAAGCTAAGTCCTAGTGTTGAACAACTCCAGGGGATGTCACCCGCATTGTGGTCTATGTGAGTCCTGCCCCTGGATTTGTGCAATGCACACTCTGTTGGGTAGCATGTGGTGGAACTGAAGGAGGAGAGACCCTGTAAAGAGAGGAAGTCCACCTGTGGTCAATACTTAAATGAAAGAGGACAGAGGGAAGAAAGGCCTAATACCACTACATGAGGTGCAGAAAAATAACTGAAATACTCCTTGATATGGTTTGGCTTTGTCCTCACCCAAAATCTCATCTTTTGTAATCATCAATTGTAATCCCCATAATCCCCACATGTCAAGGGAGAGACGAAGTGGGGGTAATTGAATAATGGGGGCAGTTTCCCCCATGCTGTTCTCATGATAGTGAGTGAGTCTCATAAGATCTGACGGTTTTATAAGGGACTCTTCCCCCTTCCCTCTGCCACTCTTCTCCCTGCTGCTTTGTGAAGAAGGTGCCTTGCTTTTCCTTCACCTTCTGCCATGATTGTAAGTTTCCTGAGGCCTCCAGGCCATGCTGAATGGTGAATCGACTAAACCTCTTTCCTTTATAAATTACAGTCTCAAGCAGTTCTTTATAGCAGTGTGAGAACAGACTAACACACTCTTTCAGAAATTGAAAGGTAATAACCAATCTGAGTCATACATTATTATACTTGAGGCATCTATGTTATTAAAAGTATGAGTGTATAAAAGGCACTTGTCCGTGTATTTAATTTGTTCTCATTGTAAAAAATCTAAGATGGACCATACCATACGACGAGGAGGGAAAGTCAGGATAGTCTGTGTGATTTGAAGAGGCTGGTTCTTTACTTCCATCTAGGGTTCAGGGTCATGCAAATATCGAGTTTCCTGGTGCAATTTTTCAAGCAGTTAGCTGTTCCTTTACTTGAACTTCCAGACCACTCAGATTAGAACAACCCCTCTTATTCTTGTTCTAATCTCAAAGCACATGATTATTAGGGCACCTGGCATTCTTTCTAGGAGCCTGAGAGCTCTGGAGGATGGAGTTTGTTTGCAAACTCTTCAGTGCTTGTAAGTGCTGCATGCACCTGATACCCACTATTTGTTCATTGGATTTGATGTAGCTCTGAATACTCTCTCCTGTTCAATGACTTCTCTTCCATGATTGTCTCTTCTGTGAAACAAATTTCTAGGCCATTTCTCTGTTTGACTTTCACTGGAGCTCCTATCAGTAACTTGCTTGATCTTCATTTCTCTTTCACCCAGACAGCTCCTCTCTGAGTCCTTCAAACTCACAGAACCGGGAAGGACCCCAGGGGCTCTTTAGATTCATATCTTTACAGATGAAGGAACTGAGACCCAGAGGGTGGAAGTGACTTCTCCAAGGCCACACAGAGAGTTTGAGCCTGAGGCTCTCAGTCTGAGATTCTAGGCTCTTCCTGCCTTACTTTTTCCTCCGGTTCTTCCCTTCTGTCATTATCTCTTGTTTCATTCCGCTTAACTCGTGGCTAGAATTGCCCCTGAAATGGCAGCAGGGCCACAAGGGAATGCCCCAAACAATCCTGAGATGGGGGATTCCAAAGAAAGAATTACTAAACACTAGAGGAAAGGGGTGTTGTACATAGGTATAACCACAGTGAAGGGGTCTGGGTATGGAGTTTTTATGAGGGTTTAAGGAATTTGGCTACGAGGCCAGGGACAGCTTCTTCCAGTGTGTTGGGCAACAACCTAGATACTTTTATCAGTGCCTGAGAATGTTTATAAGGCCCCAGCTTGGGTGCAAACCTGCTAGGAAAAACCTTTAGCTGACTGGGTCATAGAGTGGTCAAGGCATTGGGGGACCCTACACCTCTCTTGGCCTCTTTCTCTATTTGGGTGATATTACTGGGGTAGGACCAACATGGATAATTCACCCTTCTAGAAATAGAAAATGCAATGGAAAATAATTCTGGGGGCATGTCTGACATTGAGACAGGTCTGTGGGAGATGGTAGAACTGTCCAAACTGACTCATTTTGCTGAGATGTCTGGAAAATGGACAAAAGAACAATCAGGAAACACAGGCAGAACCACCTCTGTCTGCCTCACTGCTTCTGCACCAGCCATGAGTCTATATCTTTGCCTCTCTGTACCTGTCTCTCTCTGATTTTCTTTCTTTCTATAGCTGTGTCTCTCTGGGTGTGTTTGTCTCTGTTCCTCTCACTGTTTCTTTTGCTCTCTCTCTGCTCCATTTTTGCCCCATCACATCCTTCATGCCCACATAGTAATTTAAAGAAGATTCTCGGCCAGTCCTCACAAACTTTCTTCTTCTCTCTTTTTTTTTTCTCTCCAAATTATCCCCTTTTCTGAAGTTCCTCCAAGTTTTTCTCTGATACTTTCTTCTCATCCAAGAGTGAATATATGGAAATGGAATGTGTGATAGATGGGGAGATGGTTTTCTTCTCTCTCAGACTGTGTCCTGTTAACAGTTTTTTTGAGCACTGTTTACAAGTAAAGTGAGAGAGGGCAGTGTAGGAAGATGAGAAGAGCTTGGATGGAGTCTAGGATGCTGGGGTTTTAGAGAGTCAGTTAATAGCCCTCTATTTCTCCACTAAACCTCTGAACCAGTTATGAAGTTGACAAGTGGTAAGTCAGTGGGAGGGCAAATTATTATCTCAATTGGTCATAGGAGTTATTGAATAACATGACTGAGATGTATCTTCAGGGAGATTCCTGATACTGGAACCTAGTGTTAGGCAAATGTAAGCTTCCGGTCACTGCACAGGTGGCACCAGGGTGCAGTGTGCCTCAGTTCTTTGTCTAAAATGAGGAAATAACATTAGCACCCACCTCTTCTGGCTATTGTGAACATTAAATGAGAAAAATATACCTAGTTCCTGGCACATATTAGGTGTTCAATCATTGTTAGCTGTTATTATTAGCCCAGATGCCAGCTGTGCCCTTGTTCTCTGGCTCCCTGGATCTACCAGCATTCAAGTGCCTGCCTGGCATCCAGATCTTTATTCCTAAGGGGCCCAAGTCCTAAGGTGTCTTGCCTTGTAAGCTCATGCTTTCTGCAGTTGTTGTTTCCTGTGCTGTAAAGTGTAAAATATATACTAGATTATAAAGACTAAATACAAAAAATAGAATATAAAATATCTCATTAATCTTTTATATTGGTCACATAACAAAATAATATTCTGGATATAGCCTATAAAATATAAAATTACAATGTGGCTCACATTTTATTTCTGTTAGTGCTATTTTAGAGCAATGACCAAAATTTTAAAAAAGTATAATTAAAAAGCTAATACAAGAGAAAAGATTAAATAAAATACACAATTCATAAAAAGAAAAAAGGATTAACGATAAGATAAGATAGGACATATAGAAAACAAATAGCAAGATGGCAGACTTAAAACCAACTGTATCAGTAATTAAATTGCAGACAAACGGACTAAATGATTCAGTTAAAAGTACAAAATTGCCAGACTAAATCTTAAACAAGACCCAACTGTATTATATTTATAAGATGTACACTTCAAATATACGGACCCACATAATTTAGATAAAAAAATGATAGAGATAAACTAGGCTGGGCGCAGTAGCTCATGCCTGTAATCCCAGCACTTTGGGAGGCTGAGGCAGGCAGATCACCTGAGGTCAGGAGTTCAAGACCAGCCTGGCCAACATGGCGAAACCCCATGTTTAGTAAATAATACCAAAATTAGCTGGGCGTGGTGGTGGGTGCCTGTAATCCCAGCTACTTGGGAGGCTGAGGCAGGGAGAATTGCTTAAACCTGGGAGGTGGAGGTTGCAGTGAGCCGAGATCGTGCCACTGCACTCCAGCCCGGGTAACAGAGTGAGATTCCATCTCAAAAAACAAAACAAAAAATGAAAGAGATAAACTATGAAAATCTTAAATAAAATAAAGCTGGCATGGCTATGCTGATATCATATAAATTATAATTTAAGGTAACAAGTATTACTAGTGAAAAGAAGAAATATTTCATAATAGCAAAAATGTCAATTCATCAAGAATACATAACAAACTTAAACATGTATTCACCAGCAGAGTTAAAACATGCAAAGTAAAAGTTGACATAACTAAAAATAACATACAAACCCAGAATCATAGTTGCTGATTTGAACTCAACACTTCTAATAAAAGAGAAAAAGAAGACAAAAAAAATCTGTAAAGATATAGGAGACTTGAACAACATAAATAACTATATGACTTAATGATATATATGGAACAATATATTCAAAATATACATTATTTTCAAGCGAATGTGGACTATTTCCCTACATAGACCATATTATGGCCACAAAGCAATTCTCAAAACATTTTAAAGGATTGAAATCATTATAAGTAGCTTCCCTGACCACAATAGATGCAAACTTCATTCTATTCAATAATAGAAAGGTAAACAGAAACCCTTGAGATGTTTGAAAAATGATCCAGCACACTCTATTCATTATAGAACAGATTAAATATTTATAATAAATAATACCACTAAACATCAAAATTGTAGCAGGCAGCTAACACGTTACTTATGGTGAAATTTATAGCCTTTAATGCTTACATTAAAAAAGAGAAAGGTTGAAAATCAATAACTGGGGAGGTAGAGCAACATGGCGGACTAGAAGTCTCCACCGATCATCTCCCCATGAAGGACACCATTTTAACAACTATCTACACAAAAAAAGCACCTTCATAAGAACCAAAAATCAGGTGAGCACAGCACCTGGTTTTAACTTTGTATCACTGAAAGAGGCATTGAAGAGGTGGAAAAATCAGTCTTGAATTGCCGATGTCACTCCTCCCCTCCCACCGTGGGGTGTGTGCTAGTGGAGGGAGAGTACAGCAATTGTGAGGCATGGAAGTCATTGCTGCCTTGTTAGAGCAGAAAAGAAAACTGGACCAAACTCAGCTGACACCTGCCCGTGGAGGGAGTATTTAAACCAGCCCTAATCAGAGGGTCATCTCTGATCCCAGCTGTTGGAATTTGAGTTTCTGCAAACCTTACTGCCATAGGCTAAAGTGCTCTGGGGCTGTAAATAAACTTGAAAGGCAGTCTAGGCCATAAGGACTGCAACTTCTAGGCAAGTACTAGTGCTGAACTGGGCCCAGAACAAGTAGACTAGGGGAACATGTGACCTACTGAGACACCAGCAAGGGCAGGAAAGGGAGTGCTAGTATCACTCCTCCCCTAACTCCAGGCTATACGGTCCATAGTTCAAAAAGAGAACCCCTCCTTCCACTTGAAGAGATGTGAGGGAAGACTGGGGAGGACTTTGTCTTGCATCTTGAAAACCAGCTCAGCCAACAGCAGGATAGGGTACTGGTCAGAGTCATCAGGCCATCTTACCAGGCCCTGGCTACTGGGTGATTTTTCTAGATATGCCCTGGGGCCAGGAGGAAACCCACTGCCTTGAAGGGAAAAACCTAGTCCTGGCACCATTCATCACCTGCTAATTGAAGAGCACTTGGGCCCTGAATAACCATCAACAATACCCAGGTAGTATGTTGAAGGCTTTTTAATCTGGCCACATACACATACATATATACAGTCATTCTTCAGTGATCTGGCTGTGGGGCCACGCAGGCACTTTTGTCTCAGGCCAGAGATTGGAGTCTTTACTCTGGAGCAGATTAGGAGCCTCTACAGCCAGAACTGTGTGAAAATGCCTCAGCAGTAGGTGCTGGAATTGTGCTTTCCCCCATCATAAGCCTGGGGTGGGAGGAGAGCTGATACAGCTGCAGTTTCTCCTACGTGGCAAGACTAGGGCCAGAGCCAGCTTGGTGATCTGGAAGCAGTCTGCATGTGTAATTTCTGGGTACTCCAGCCTGCTCCCCTGAGACTGTGGTGCAACAGGGCCCACTCTGCCCAATATCCAGGCAGAAATCCAGGTATTTAGAATACCCACTTTCCTGGACTAGCAGCCTGAGCTACCCTACCCTTCATGGGCATAGATCAAAGTACAGCAAGGCCCTCTTTGCTCCATGCCCAGGTAGATCTCCAGGGATTCAGAGTATCCGCTCATCTGGATTGGCAGCCTGAGCAGCCCCACCCTTCCTGTGCAGAGATCCTGGTTCATGGAGGCCCTCACTGCATCACATCCAGGCATATCTCCAGGCAGTTGGAGCACTTGCTCTTCTGTTTCAGCAGCCTGAGCCATCCCACCCTTCCTGGACATAGATTGTGGTACAGTGAGGCCCTCTCTACTTTATGCCCAGGTAGACTTCTGGGCATCTGGAACACCTACTCTTCTGGATTAGGAGTTTAAGCCACCCCCATCCCCATGCAGAGAACTTGGGGCCAAGGAGGTTTCCCAGCTCCACACCTAGGCACACTTCAGGACTTGGTGGCTGCCGACTGGATGCTGGTGTATGTGTCTGCCATTGGGTGATCAGTAGGTGGAACTGTGTGATTGGGCTCTGCCCATCTTGGTCTCCATCCATCTCGGCTCCCACCCATCTTAGTCTCTGCCTTCCTGGGGCTGAACAGGGAGCTCAAACCACTGTGCACTTCAGGAATCAGACCACAGCTTGGGGCAAGAGGGAATTTCTCCCAGTAAGCAAGGATCAAGTATATACCCAGCATTGTTGGCCACAGCCATTTCTTACCTGTAAGTGCCATCTACTGGCTTGTAGGTTGCACTGCACAACCTAATATAAAACCTGCCAACAGAAGTGCATAGTGCTATAGAAGCAAAGCCAAAAGATCCTACTCAGCATTCTCTACAGTCCCATCCCCTAGTGAGAGAGGAAAGGGGGGAAAAACCCAATAATATTACATATAAAGATGGAAAAAAATTAAAGGAAATAATTACCTAAATTAGAAACGCCAGCATGCCCAGATAAGAAGGAGGCTGCATAAGAATTCTGGCACCATGAACAATCTGAAAGCTGTGACACCACCAAAGGATCATACTAGATCTCTAGCAATGGCCTCTAACCAAAATGGAAACTCAGAAATGACAGATAAAGAATTCAAAGCATGGATCACAGGGAAGCTCAATGAGATCCAGGACAAGGTTGCAAATCAACACAAAGATACTTCTAAAGCAATCCAGAAAATGAAGGAAGAGATAAACATCCTAAGAAGAAATCAATCAGAACTTCTGGAATTGAAAATCTCACTTAAGGATTTTCTTTTTTTTTTTTTTTTGAGACGGAGTCTGGCTCTGTCGCCCAGGCTGGAGTGCAGTGGCCTGATCTCAGCTCACTGCAAGCTCCGCCTCCCGGGTTTGCTCCGCCTCCCGGGTTTACGCCATTCTCCTGCCTCAGCCTCCCGAGTAGCTGGGACTACAGGCGCCCGCCACCTCACCCGGCTAGGTTTTTTTTTTTTGTATTTTTTAGTAGAGACGGGGTTTCACCATGTTAGCCAGGATGGTCTCGATCTCCTGACCTCGTGATCCACCCGTCTCGGCCTCCCAAAGTGCTGGGATTACAGGCTTGAGCCACCGCACCCGGCCCAACCGGGTTAGACAGGATGGTCTCGATCTCCTGACCTCGTGATCCGCCCATCTCGGCCTCCCAAAGTGCTGGGATTACAGGCTTGAGCCACCACGCCTGGCCTAGGATTTTCAAAATATAATTGAAATCTTTATCTATAGACTAGACTAACCAGATAAAAAGATTTCAGAACTTGAAGACTATTCTTTTCAAATGACCTATTAGACAAAAATAAAAAAAAAAGAATTTTATAAAATGAACAAAGTCTTCAAGAAATGTGAGATTATAGAAAGTGACCGAACCTACAAATTATAGGCATTCCTGACAGAGAAGGAGAAAAAGTAAAGAACCTGGAAAAAATATTTGAGAAAATAATTTAAGAAAATTTCCCTAATCTGGCTAGAGAGGTAGACATCCAGATAGAAGAAATCCGGAGAACACCTGCAATATACTATACAAAACAAACATCATCAAGGCATATAGTCACCAGATTGTCTAAATGTCAATGCCAAAGAAAACAATCTTAAAGGCAGCAAAAAGAAAAGGTCAGGTCACATGCAAAGGGAACCCAATCAGGATAACAGTGGTCTTCTCAGCAGAAATATTATAAGCTAGGAGAGATTCGGGGCCTTTTTTCAACATTCTTAAAGAAAAGAAATTTCCACCAAGAATTTCATATCCCACCAAACTAGACTTCATAAGCAAGGGAGAAAGAAAATATTTTCCATATAGGCAAGTGCTAGGGGAATATTTTTGCCATTAGACTAGCCTTACAAGAGATCCTTAAGGGAGTTCTAAATATTGAAACAAACAAACAAAAAAGATACATGGTACCACAAAAACACACTTAAGCACATAGCCCACAGACTCTATAAAGCAACCGTACAATGGAAACTACAAAGCAACCAGCTAACAACTTAATGGCAGGATCAAAATATCACATATCAATACTAACCTTGTATGTAAATGGTCTAAATGCCCCAAATACACTTGTATGTAAATGATCGAAATGCCCACAACTTGCTCCTGAATGACCTTTGGGTAAATAATGAAATTAAGGCAGATATCAATAAATTCTTAGAAATAAATGAAAACAAAGACACAACATACCAAAATATCTGGGATGCGACAAAAGCAGTGTTAAGAGGAAAGTTTATAGTGCTAAATGACTACCTCAAAAGTTAGAAAGTTCTTAAATTAACAATGGTCTAAGTGTCCCACTTTAAAGAAACAGAGTAGCAAGTTAGATTATAGAAGACCCATTCATTTGCTGTCTTCAAGTGAGCCATTTCACACATAATGACACCCATATCCTCAAAGTAAAGGGTTTGAGAAAGGTCTATCATGTAAATGAAAAACAAAAAAGAACAGTGGTAACTACTCTAATATCAGATAAAACAGACTTTAAATCAACAACAGTAAGAAAGGACAAAGAAGGGCATTACAAAATAACAAAGGGTTCAATTCAACAAAAGGACTTAGTTAACTGTCTTAAATATGTATGTACCCAACATTGGAACATCCAGATTCACAAAACAAGTACTTCTGGACCTACAAAAAGATTTAGACAGCCACACAATAACAGTGGGGAACTTCAACACTCCACTGTCATCATTAGACAGATAATTGAGGCAGAAAACTAACAAAGAAATTCTGGATTTAAACTGGACACTTGACCAGTTGGACCTAATAGAGATCTACAGAACACTCCACCTATCAACCATGGAATATACTTTCTTCTAATCTACACATAGAACATACTTTAGGCACATGCTTGGCCATAAAGGAAGTCTCAATAAATTCCGACAAATTGAAATACCAGCGATACTCTCAGACCACAGGGGAATAAAAATAGAAATTAATACCTAGAAGATCTCTCAAAACTACATGATTACATGGAAATTAAACAACTTGCTCTTGAATGACCTTTGGGTAAACAATGAAATTAAGGCAGATATCAAAAATTTCTTTGAAATAAATGAAAACAGAGACTCAATATACCAAAATCTTTGGGATGGAACAAAAGCAGCATTAAGAGGAAAGTGTAGTGCTAAACACCTACCTTGAAAGTTAGAAAGATCTAAAATTAACAATCCAACATCACACCTAAAAGACCTAGAAAAACCAGAACAAACTAATCCTAAAACCAGTAGAAGAAAAGAAATATCTAAAATCAAAGCAGAACTGAACTAAATTGAGACCCAAAAATCCATACAAAGAATCAACAACAACAAAAAAGTTTGTTGTTTGAAAGGATTAACACGATCAATAGACCACAAGCTTGATAAAAGAGAGAAGATCCAAATGTTCACAATTGGAAACTCCAAAGGTGACAGTACAACTGATCCCACAGAAAAACAAAAAGATCCCCAGAGATTATTATGAATATCTCTATGCACAGCAACTAGAAAACCTAGAGGAAATGGGTAAATTCCTGGAAACACACACTTTCCCAAGATTGAATCAGGACGAAATTGAAATCCTGAACGGAACAATATTGAGTTCCACAATTGAAGTGGTAATAAAAAAGCCTACCAACCAAAAAAGCCCTAGACCACAAAAAAACCCTGGAGACTTTATGGCCAAGCATGTGGTTAATCCTAATGTATGTTCTAGGTGTAGACAAGAAGAATGTATATTCCATGGTTGATAGGTGGAGTATTCTGTAGATCTCTATTAGTCCACTTTGTCAAGTGTCTAGTTTAAGTCCAGAATTTCTTTGTTAGTTTTCTGCCTTGATCATCTGTCCTGATTTACAGCTGAATTATACCAGATGTACAAAAAGAGTGGGTACGAATTGTACTGAAACTATTCCAAAATATTGAGAAGGAGACTCCTCCCCAGCTTATTCTATGAAGCCAGTATAAAAACAATACCCAAACCTGGCAGAGACAAAATGAAAAAGGAAAACCACATGCCAACATCCTGACAAACATAGACACAAAAATCCCCAACAAAATACTAGCAAACAAAAATCTTCAATAAAATACTAGCAAACTAAATCCAGCAGCACATCAAAAAGTTAATTTACCGTGATCAAGTAGGCTTCATTCCTGGGATGCAGGGTTGGTTCAATACACACAAATCAACAAATGTGATTCACCACATAAGCATAATTCAAAACAAAAACTCTATGATTATTTCAATAGATGTGGGTAAGGTTTTGATAAAATTCAACATTCCTTCATGATAAAAACCATCAAGAAACTAGGCATTGAGGGAATATACCTCAAAATAATAAGAGCCATCTATTACAAACCCACAGCCAACATCATACTGAATGGGCAAAAACTGGTAGCATTCCCCTTGAGAACCAGAGCAAGACAAGAATGCCCACTCTCACCACTCCTATTCAATATAGTAGCGGAAGTGCTAGCCAGAGCAATTAGGCAAGGGAAAGAAAGAAAGAGCCTCCAAGTAGGAAAAGAAGAAGTAAAGCACTCTCTCTCTTTGAGGGTGATATCATTCTATATCTAGATGACCCTAAAAACCTTGCCAAAAGGCTCCTAGAACTGATAAATGACTTCAGCAAAGTTTCAAGATACATAATCAATTTACAAAAATTAGTAGCATTTCTATGCATCAACAATGTTCAAGCTGAGAGCTAAATCAAGAATGCAATCCCCTTTACAATAGCCATGAACAATTAAATTAAACCTAGGAATACATCTAACCAAAGATATGAGAGCTCTCTATGAGGAGATCTACAAAACACTGCTAAAAGAAATCATAGATGACACAAACAAGTGGAAAGTACTTTCGTTCTCAGGGATTGGAAAAATCAATAGTGTTAAAATGGCAATACTGCCAAGACAATCTACAAGTTTAACACTATTCTTATCAAACTACCAACATTATTTTTCACAGAAAATAATGAAAAGAATTTATAAAAAGCTATTCTAAAATTCATAAGGAACCGAAAAAGAGTCCAAATGGCCAAAGAAATCCTAAGCAAAAAGAACAAAGCTGCATGCATTACATTAACTGACTTCAAACAATACTATAAGGCTAGAGTAACCAAAACAGCATGGAACTGGCATAAAAACAGACACACAGACAAGTGGAACAGAATAGAGAATGCAGAAATAAAGCTGCACACCTATCACCCTCAGATCTTCCACAGTATTGTCAGAAATAAGCAATGGGAAAAGAACTCCTTATTCAATAAATGGTGCTGGGATAGCTGGCTAGCCATATGCAGAGGAATGAAACTGGATCCTTACCTGTCACCATATGCAAAAATTAAGATGGATTAAATATTTAAATATAAAACCTCAAACTGTAATAATCATAGAAGACAACCTAAGAAACATCATTGTGGACATCAGCCTTGGGAAAGAATTTTTTAGTAAGTTGTCAAAAGCAATTGCAACAAAAACAAAAATTGACAAGTGGAACCTAATTAAACTAAAGAGCTTCTGTGCAGCAAAAGAAACTAGCAACAGATTAAACAGCCAACCTACAGAATGGGAGAAAATATTCACAAACTACATATCTGACAAAGATCTAATATCCAGACTCAATAAGGAACCTTAAACAATTCAACAAGCAAAAACCAAATAACTGTGTGAGAAAATGGGCAAAAGACAAGAATAGACACTTCTCCTAAGAAGACATACAAGCAGCCAACAAACATATGAAATAATGCTCCACATCACTAATCATCAGAGAAATATAAATCAAAACCACAATGAGATACCATCTCACACCAGTCAGAATGACTGTTATTAAAAAGTCAAGAAACTGACCAGGCGCGGTGACTCATGCCTGTAATCCCAGCACTTTGGGAGGCTGAGGTGGGTGGATTATGAGGTCAGGAGTTCAAGACCAGCCTGGCCAAGATGGTGAAACTCTGTCTGTACTAAAAATACAAAAATTAGCCAGGCGTGGTGGTGGGTGCCTGTAATCCTAGCTACTCAGGAAGCTGAGGTAGAGAATCGCTTGAACCTGGGAGGCAGAGGTTGCAGTGAGCCGAGATCGTGCCACTGTATGCCAGCAAAAAACAACAGATGCTGGTGAGGCTGCAGAGAAGAGAAAATGCTTATACATTGTTGGAGGAAATGTAAATTAGTTCAGCCATGATGGAAAGCAGTCTGGAGATTTCTCAAAGAAGAACTTAGAACTATTGTTTGATCCAGTAATCTTACTACTGGGTATATATCCAAAAGAAAATAAATCTTTCTACCAAAAGGACACCTGCACTTGTATAACCCTCCAGGAGTTTCAGCAACAGGGATAGGGCCCAGAGAAGGGCTCACATGATCATTGACGGGCATCCTGCTTGGCTGCAGTAATACCAGATGGTGGGCCACAGGACGGACAGGCAGCACTTGGTGCTAATGGCTCTGAGCATATAGGCCTGTGATGCAGGAAAAGTTCCTTACAGTGGAAATGAAAATGGAATTGGAAAGGAAAGAGTTGAAGAATTTTACCAGGGAACCTGTAATATGACAGCACAGCAAAATAGAGGAGGAAGAGGATGAGGATGAGATCTGAGTGCCACTGAAAAGAGGTATTTGAATTATGAGAGAATCTATGGAGGACTACTAAGTGATGTGCTGTGGTGTGTATAATATAAACCTACTCCATTCCTTCTCTCAGGAGATCTTGAGCAGAGTTTTCTTTGCTGATGAAAGCTTTTCTGTGAGAGGAGTCTATAAGGGGAAGTTGAAAAAGTGCAGGAATTGGAATGTAGAGAGAGTTTCTCCTACAGATTTCCACTAGAGAAAGGGTATAACTCCCATTGGGGTGAATAACAGGTTGAGATTTTACTGGGTACTGTATTTTTTAATCCTTTCAGAGTCCTGTGAGGTAAGAATCAGTGGTGGTCTCATTTTGGAGAGAATGGAATTGGAGTACAAAACAGATGAGTTATTTGTTCCTATTCTTACATAGTATGGATTTGAACCCAGCAAGGCTGCCTCAGGGTCCATGTTTTTGACCAGCCCTTTGGACCCAGCACCACTGTGTATCACTTACACATGAATTGGAGTGGGTAGCAAAGTAATTCCCAGTTAAATCCAGAATGGCAGTCAAAATTGTGCATGAAAAAAAAGCATGAGCAAATTCCAGGAACAGAGAAAAGAAGCCAATTAAATAAGGAACAAAAGAGAATTGGGTCAAAGTCAATTAGGAACAGATAGCAGAATCTAAGAGCCCCTTTCTGCCTGAAAGGCAGCCATTTCTCTGGAATCTAGAGAACTCACAGGTGCAGGAGGCCTCCAAGTGTACAGAGTGCTCTTCCTTCTGTGGAGGTGGAGAGAGGGATCAAAGACTGAATGCATCCATCATGAACTCTCTTAGACAAGCTTGCACAGCCTTGGTTGCCCAGAAAAGAAAATGGGAGGAAAACCAGTACCTCTGTGATCTCCACTCAAGGCACTTTACAATCTATATTTAGGGCATACATTTGATATACCCTATATAACTCTTGAAATATTTGTCTTCCTTATGGAACCTGAAGCTCCATAAAGACTAAGCCATGCCTGTTTTTGTTCACTGTAACATTGACAACATTTAGCCTGTATTCCTTAAAGACCATCTACTGTAATATCCTCATTTAACGTAAGAAAAAGCTGAGACACAAAGAGTCAAAATTATTTTTCTGAAATCACACCATGAAAACCAGGCCTGTATCAACCTTTGATATCCTGGAACCTGTCTGAGGCTTCCGCTCTCTTCCCTGCCCATCATTCAGTATTTCTGGGGAACTCTTAAAAAAATTCTTGATGTAAGCACAGATCTGAGAAACAATCAGGGGCTATAGGGACTGCTAGATCGCAGCAATCTCCCTTCTCCTCTTCTGTCACATACAATTCTGAGAGTTTAAAAGCAGCAGAGGTACCCACATCCCAGTTTTCCTTGGTGCTCGATGACACCATGTGGCTACATGCTGCCTGACGTGAGATGAGAGGAAGTGATGTAAGCAAGTCCTGGCCCATGGGATCAATAGAAGGAGCATAGCCTCTCCTTCTTTTCTTCCTTTTTCATCAGGTTGGAATGTTGATGTGCCTGGGACCACACTGGGATGAGGGCAACTCTCTAGGGATTGGGGAGCAGTAGTTTTTGGAGTCTTAATGTATGATGCCTTGGAGCCTCCAGCTGAAGTTTAAAATACAATCCTGTATATCCACAGGGGATTGATTCTGGTACCGTTGTGCACACTAAAATATGCAGGTGCTCAATTTCTTGACATAAAATGGTGTGATATTTTTATATAACCTACCCACATTCTCCTGTATACTTTAAATAATTTCTAGTGTTCTTACAATACCTAATACAATATAAATGCCATGTAAGTGTCTGCTATACTGTATTTTTTAGAGAATAGGGAAAGGAAAAAATTCTGTACCTGTTCAGTATGGATGCAGTCATCATTTTTTTTCTCTTCCTTTTCTGAACATATGATTTGCAATTTGGTGAATCCTGAATGTGGAACCCACGGGTAAGGAGAACCCGCTATGCTTTCTTGTTTAAGGTATTTTTATTTTGGGTCTGTATTAGAACAAGTAAGCTACTCTAACCAAAAGAAACATGTTTTCCATTTTTAAAATTACTTACAATTTAGTCATTTTTTATGAATGTGGGTCTTTGTCTATAAAATTGACACTAGAGAAAGAAGATGCAAACAGAAAAAAATTAACATTGATAGAGCTTAGATGAGACATGATTCAATGTCATTTAGATGGAGAAAAACTCAGGAAATAGAAGGATATAAGAAGGTGGGAGGGGTAGTCTCATTTGCCTTGAGGAATGCCTTTCCATCCTTTTCTACCCTGGTTGGCATTCCAGGAGGGTAGCTTCTATGTACTTCATCAGCGGAATTCTTTACCTCCTGGTTTCTGATTGAATTGAGACTTGGATTTTTCAGACACTGCTAGTGAGAAAGTAAAATGGTAGAGCTACTCTGGAAAACTCTTCTGCATTTTTAAGAAAACTAGTTAAACATAGGCTTAACATATACCCCAGGATTCCAACCATGGAATTTATCCTAGAGACTGGAAATCTATGTTCACTTAAAAATCTGTACACATATGTTTATAGTTGCTTTACTGATAAATGCCACATTAGAAAAAAACACAACGTCATTCCACTTTTGAACAGTGAAACACAACATAGCGCAGCCAGCAATGGAAGACTACTCAGTACTTTAAAAAATCAACAACAAACTATTGATAACTGCAACAACTTGGGTGGGTCTTGAGGACATTATGCTGAGAAAAAAAAGTGAAACTCAAAACATTAGATAGTGTATGATTCCATTTATATTACACACTTTAAATGACAAAATTAAAGACCTGGAATAGATGAGTGATTAGAGGGATTTGGGAAGGGATATGAAATGGATATGACAGTAGGGGCAGCCCAAGGCAGTTCTTTTGTGGTGAAGATACGCTCTCGTATCTTCAATGTGAAGATGGTTATATAATAGTTATATGAATTTGTTTTGTTACATGAACCTACACAAGAACCTATGCATGTGACAAAATGTTATAGAATTATACACAAAGGTGTATCTCACTCCTAAAAGATTAGTACATGTAAATACTAGTGAAATCTGATAAGATTTGTATTGTGGATAACTGTATTGTACTGATATTAATTTCATTGTTTTGATAATACATTTATGTAACATGTCTTTATTGCTGTAGCTTGGTTGATGGGTATACAGGAAGTTTCCATTTTTTTTTGTAACTTCTTGTTAGTCTACAATTCATTGAGAATGAAAAGTTAAAAAAAACAACTGAAAGGTCAATTCACTGTATGGACTACCTCCATGGATACTGCAGTCACCGAGAATGAGAACATGGGGTATGCTGGAAAGAAGTTTGTAAACTTGGCATATAGGTTAAAGATAATATGATATTTTATGTGAGCTTAAAGTATTCTTACAGTCAAAAGAAAAAGGAATATTACTGAAATCAAAATAACCAGTTGACCAGAGAGGGCCAACAGTCTTTGTTTCAATTTTCAGGTGAAATTTCTCTCCAGGGCTCCTCATTATGGACAAAATTGTTAGCTGAAGCTGTACAATTGATGATACCACGAACTCTCAGGGTAGACTCTCCTAGTAACCCCCACTCCGAACCGATGACATCACATCTAAATCCCATGCCTGGAGCATTGGCTGCAAGCACTGTCTTCCTGCTTCCTCTGAACTGTAGGAACCCTCACATACAGCCAAGTCCTACTATGGTATTTGTAAATCAAGTGTGAATACATAAGATACAGAATCAGCAAAGAGCTGGGCCTGGAAGAGCAATCAATCTGGATTCAGAAGGCCTGCGTTCTATATGATGAACAGTATTATAAAAGCCATCAATGCATTTTTTTGTGGGGGGGGAAAATGGAAAACAATAGGTTTCTTTACCACTTTCACAGCCACTTTATACTGTGTCCCGAGTACTCAAATTACATTTGTTACCTCCCTTCTGTGAGGGTCAATCTGAGGGGCATCCTCACTGCTGTGAGCAGCACAGAGCCCACTGTGATGTCCCATCTTCTCTTGGTGGCTCTTCTGTCTGCTTGAGTTACCTGTGGAAGGAGTAACCACTGGCAGAGAAGAGTCCTGAAGTTTGTACTGATCCTAAGTTTTCATAATGAAATGGTTTTAATTGTGGTAAAGTTTACATAACATACATTTTACTACTTTAATGATTTTTAGTATACATCTCAGTAGCTTTAAGTACATTGCCAATGAGATGTAACTGTCACCAAACAAAAATTTTTGTGCTCGTTAAATAATGATGTCATACTCTCCCCATCCCTCACCATCAGGTTTCTCCTAGTCTATTTTCTGTGTTCATCAATTTTCCTAGATTGGATACCAGAAAACTTTGAACTTACAATATTGTTCTTTTGTGTCTGGCTTATTTTGCTTAGCACAATGTTCTCAAGGTTCATCTATATTGCAGCATGTATCAGAATTATGTTGCAATGATAAGCTATTATCAAGATACTGTAATTGACATTATCACGAAAGGTCAGATACCTTCAATCTTGCTTCTTATGGTGACTGGCCATGAAACTAACTGAAAGTTACAGCCAGAACAACTTGTACAAAAATGAGAAGTATTCAGAATTCCTGTACAATTGAAGGAATCTGTCAGCAAATGATAAATGGTTTTAAGACAATTTCTACATTGAAACCAATACTGAGGTTGCAGATGGCCAAATTAGAATTCGTGTCATATTTATAGACTCTATACTCGTCCCTTTGTCCATGAAGAGCTAAGTAAGTACTTACTAGTTCTCAAGGGGAAGGGACCATGGTTATCTTTACTTGAAACTAAGGCCAACATGTCACCATGCCACGGACAAATGACAGCAGAGGACTTTACATAAAACCTATTTCCTAGACTGTTTCTATGAATGCAGAGAATCTGTCTCTAAGGACATTGTTTTCCCCTATATCTGAGAATTCAGTGAAATTTAGAGGCAGCAGAACTCACTTATCCAGAATGAGCTTCCTTCCTGCAGCAATACCCCTAATCATAGAAGGAAACATGATTTTTAGGTGAACGTAGTCTGAGAGAAAGATAAGGAATCTTCCCTTCGATACTGTCAGGTAGGAAATAGTTATAAAACAGGGCTTTCCAGTTCTGGACAGGAATTCTTTCCATTTCAATAAAAATTGAAAGTAAAAGTTTTCAGTAAGAAAAATTTAATGGAAGTTAACAGGGGAAATTTGTTAGAAATATGAAGAAAGATCTAAACAGTGTACTTTCAAATTAATGCTTTATTTTAGTAAAACTAGAAATGTGAGATTAAAAATAAAACTATTTGAAGATATTGGGGGAATCATTGAGGCATTTCTGAGGCACAAAGATGAGAAAAATGCATATAATTGTCAGGGTGGCAGGGCAGTGTTGCTCTCAAAGTCCCGTCTGACTGACAGGGCAGAGGCTCTTCCTCACTGCCCCAGTCTGCTTCCCGACAGCTCCAGAGTTTCCTCAGGAAGCCGCCCTCCACCTTCATCCATCTCAGGTGTGTCCTGCAGAACCCTCTGGTGAACCAGCTAGAGAGTCTTCCTGTTTTGACACTGCCTAAAGGAGCCCATGAATAAGTAAATGATGGGGTTGCCACTGTTGTTAACAGCGGACAGGAAAATGGAAACTAGACGAACATGACAATATAAGACTCCCAAATCCATGTGGATCCAGAAAAATAGGAAAAACTGAATGCTGAAGGGCAGACCGCAGAGGAAGAAGATCAACACTGTGAGCAGGATGGTCACATACAGCCTGGTCAGGGGCATCTTCTAGGATCCACAAAGGATCCTGACCTGCAGGATCAGGCTGGACCCACAGAGAACCACAAATAAAAAAATCAACCTCATGACTGTGATGAAATCCGATGTTTGACACCAAACAGAATCAGCACCACTAAGCAGGAAGCCACAGAACATACACTCCAGGATACTCTGCAGCAGGGACGGGGCCCAGAACAGGACACACACGACCACTGACAGGTGTGTGGGGTGGCGGCAGCGGTACCAGATGGGCCACAGGACGGATAGGCAGCACTCGGTGCTGATAGCAGTCAGCATGCTCAGGCCTATAAAGTAGGCAAAGGTCATCACAGTGGTGAAATAGGTGGAGAAGGAAAGGAAGAAGTCGCTGTAGAAATTCACGGTTTCTAAAATCTGGGAGAAGAGGCAGAGGAATTTGGCCCCAGCCAGGTTGAGGATGTAGAGGGAGAAGGTGTTCCTGTGCATGCAGGAGCCAGAGCATGACTGCATTTCCTGCCAGCCTGACCAGGTCAACGATGAGGAGCAGCAACATGAGGATCATGATCTCCATGTCACAATGTTGAAGATGGGCCTCCTCAGTCCTATCGACTGATGTCAGTTCTGTACCCAAGGCTGGGATGGTTGGATCCATGCACAGAACCCCTAGGCTTGTGCCCTTGGGAACACAAACAAGATGTGATCAGCAGCTGTATGATCTCTGATTTCACATACATTCTATTATGTGAGAATTATTGTCCCCATTTTACACAGGAGAGAAACAGAGGCTTGCAGAGAATAAGCCACCTGTCAAAAGGTGAGGAGTGCTCAACTCCAGTTTCAAATCCAAATCTGACTCTAAAGCCTGGGCTCTCTCTATTGCAATACAATTTTTCTACTGACATGGGAAAAACATTATGATCAAAACATCCCCACTCAACTGGCCAGGGCTGTGGATCCAAGCATTACTCCATCTTGGTCAGAAATTTTCTCTCAGGTGCAGGAGTTTGGGTAAAGAAGTGGACACCCTCATGATAAAAGTGGTCATCATGGATGAAAATGAAGGCCAGGCATTATTGACATGAGGAAAATGTGACATTTTGCTAGGACAAGTGTGATGATGACTGGGCCTGGTGAGCTAGAAATGGCTCAGTGTGTGTCTATCATTACAGAGAGGAGCACTTTTATATCCCCAGTGCCTAGCTCCATGCGAAGCACACTGTGTTTTGTGTAAATATTCATTCAGTGAATAAATGCATGAATGAAGAGCCTAATGGTAGTGATAGCTTTGGATTAAAAGGAAAATAAAAACACAAAGGCATTAGAACACACACATATAATGAGATGTAAAAATTTCATTCATCAGAATTTTATTTGTTCTGTCTGTGTTAAAAGGCATTATTGATATGTGCCCAAATACCCGAAGTTGACCACCGATGTGCCTTTGAAATGATGACTTGGTGTGGCTTTGCTGAGCACCTAGAATCTCTTTTGTACACAGTGTTGGGGCAGGGTGTGGTCTGAGCTGAACTGCTTAGCAATACGGAAGAGGAAAGAGTAAGTGCGGGTGAGGTCTGAGTGCCGCTGAAAGAGGTAATTGAAATGTGGCAATATCTTTGGAGGACTCTTAACTGTTCTGCTGGATGTACACAGTGCAAAACTACTTGATTCTGTCTCATAGGGGGTCTTTGGTAGAGTTTCTCTGTTGGTGCAAACATTTGTGTGAGAGGAGTCCATGAGGGGAAATAGGAGTTCAGCGCTTGGAATGCAAAGAGAGATGTTCATGTAGATTTCAACTGGTGAAACAGGACTAGCTCATATCTGGCTGAAAAACAGCAGCTGATTGAGGGTTTATTAGGGATTGTCTTAATGCTCTCAAGAGCCTAGGAGATAAGAGTTAGTATTATTCCTGTATGGCAGAGAATGCACTTAGAGCACAAAAAGAGTGAGTTATTTGTCCCTGGCCTTATATAGTGTGGATTTGGACCCAGGAGAGGTGCCTCAAGGTCCATCCTTTTCACCCACCCTTTGGACCCAGCACCACTGTATGTCGATTATACATGATAGAGGGGGAAGGCAGAGGAGTGACTCTCAAATTTAACCCAAGTTGGCAGTCAAAATTTTGGGTTGGAAAAAAAAAGCTAACCTAAACAAACTCCAGATAGAGAATGAGAAACAAATCAAACAGGGAACCAAATAGAGGTGAATGAAATCCAGTTAGGAACAAATGGAGGAGCTCCTTTCTGCATCACAAAGGCTGCCTTTTCTCTGGAAAGACAAGGATGCACAGGGGCTGGAAGCCTCCAGGTGGAAAGAAGACACACCCTCCCCTGGGAGTACAGAGGAGCATCAGGAGTGGATGAATCCATCCTGAGCTCTCTTAGAGAGAAAAGCTGCCACAGCCTTCGTTGTCCTGAAAAGGAAATTAATGGAAAACTAGAACCTCTGTTAACCACATTGAGGATACTTAAGGTTAAGAGTTTGTCCATCCATTTTTAGGACATGATATATTTGCCTTCCTCATGAAACCTGAAGCTCCATAAAAACTAAGCTATGCCTGTTCTGGTTCACTATAATATTGCCAATATTTAGCATGTGTTCCTCAAAGACCATCTATTGTAATATCCTCATATGACATAAGCAGCTGAGGCTTAAAGAATCCAAGGATCTTCCTGAGATCACACCATGAAGAGCAGATCCAGTATAAGCCCCTGGTCCTTGGAGCCCTGCATGAGACTTCTCTACTGTTCTCTGCTTCATCAATCATTATTTTCGAAGAGCTCCTGAAAAATCTTGACGTGAGCACAGAATCTGAGACACTCAGGAGCTTTAGAGTCTACTGCATTGCCCCAATATCCATTTTCCTTTTCAATCACACAACAATTATGAGCATTTAAAAGCAGCACAAGGACCCACATCCCAGTTTTCCCTGATGCTGGATGACATCATATGACCAGGTTCTGGTCAATGGGAAGTGAGCAGATGTGATGTAAGCAAGTCCTGGTTCATGGGATCAATAGGAGGAGCACAACCTTCCCTTCCCCTCTTCCTTCTCCATCAGGCTGGAATGCTGAGCTGGTTGGCAGGCAGTAGGACCACAAGAATGAGAGCAACTCTCTAGACATTAGGGAGCAGCAATTTTTGGAGTCCTAATGTATGACGCCTTGGAGCCTCCAGCTCAGGTCTTAAATATAGTCACTCCTGGGTTTCCACAGGGGATTGGTTCTAGAACCCCTGCACACACCAAAATCTGCCCATGTTCAATTTCCTTATAGAAAATGGTGTAGTATTTGAATATAACCTATGAACTTTCTCCTTTATACTTTAAATTATTTCTAGACCACTTATAATACCTATTAAAATGTAAGTGCTATGTAAATAATTGTTATATGATATTGTTTAGGAAATAATGACAAGAAAAGTCTGTACCTGCTCAGTACCTATACAGCTACTCCTGTCCTCCTTTTTTTGGAATATGTTATACCTGTGGTTTGTTGAATCTGTGGATTCAGAACCTGCTGACATGGAGTGACAACTGTACTTTCTTGTTGAAGATATTCGTACTTTGTATCTCTTTTAGAGCAGCCAAACTTACATTCTAACCAAAAGGAATATGTTTTCTCTTTTTAAAATTACATTTCATTTGAAGGGGTGGCCTGCCCCTCCACGCCTGTGGGTCCATCTCATCAGGTGGGACGAGAGACTGAGAAAAGAAATAAGACACAGAGACAAAGTATAGAGAAACAACAGTGGGCCCAGGAGAACGGTACTCAGGATACCAAGGACCTGCACAGGCACCGGTCTCTGGGTTCCCTCAGTTTTTATTGATTATTATTTTCATTATCTCAGCAAGAGGAATGCGGTAGGAGAGCAGGGTGATAATAGGGAGAAGGTCAGCAAGAAAACACGTGAGCAAAACAATCTATGTCACAATTAAGTTCAAGGGGAGGTACTATGCCTGGATGTGCATGCAGGCCAGATTTATGTTTCTCTCAGCCCAAACATCTCAGTGGAGTAAAGAATAGCAAAGCAGCATTGCTGCCAACATGTCTCACCTCCCGCCATAGGGCAGTTTTTCTCCTATCTCGGAATTGAACAAATGTACAATTGGGTTTTATACTGAGACGTTCCGTTCCCAGGGGCAGGCAGGAGATAGTGGCCTTCCTCTATCTCAACTGCAAGAGGCTTTCCTCTTTTACTAATCCACCTCAGCACAGACCCTTTATGGATGTCGGACTGGGGGAGGTCAGGTCTTTCTCATCCCACCAGGCTATATTTCAGACTATCACATGGGGAGAAACCTTGGACAATACCCGGCTTTCCAGGGCAGAGGTCCCTGCGGCTTTTCGCAGTGCGTTGTGCCCTGGTTTATTGAGACTAGAGAATGGCAATGACTTTTACCAAGCATACTGCTTGTAAACATTTTGTTAACAAGGCACGTCCTGCACAGCTCTAGATCCCTTAAACCTTGATTCCATACAATACATGTTTCTGTGAGCACAAGGTTGGGGCAAAGTGGCTGGGGCAAAGTTACAAATTAACAGCATCTCACCAAAGCAATTTTTCAAGGTACAGGTCAAAATGGAATTTCTTATGTCTTCCCTTTCCACATAGACACAGTAACAGTCAGATCTTTCTTTCTTTTCCCTACATCATTTCCTAGGCATTTTTTGATAAATGCAGGTATTTCTCCATAAAATTGACAATAGAGAAAGAATTTCCAAACATAAAAAAACTCTGATGGATAGAGCTGAAATGAGACATGATTCAATGAGATTTAGAGAAAACCCCAGGAGGTAGGAGGAAGCTATAGAAAGGTGAGGTGAGAGGGATTGCTTCATTTGCCATGAGGATTTGCTTCCCAATCTTCTCTACCCTATTTGATATCCCAAGAGGGTGGCTTCTCTGTACCTCACCAGTGATATTCTTTCCCTTTTGGTTTCTGGTTGAACTGAGACACTGAGAGACACTGGTAGGAGACTGGAAGGCAGGAGGAGAGTGATTTGGAATTTTCACCATCTGGGCCTCTGCCTTTATGACTGTGCATTGGTGACGAAGGGCTTCTCCACCTGCCTGCTCATCCTCTCCCAATCCTACAGCTACAGCTATGGCTATGGCTATACTCTCAACAGTAACTGCTCCTTCCCTGTCCCTTTAAGCTTAGGGGAGGAAGCAGTGCTCCACCACTGCCATTTAGGGTGCTTCCCTAGGCATTGTGTTTTCCCCTTGACCCTGCCCATCTTTGTACATAGTCCCCTCATGAAACATTCCTCATTTATTTCATTTTGGACCATCTGTTTCTTCCTTAGACCTTTCCAGATAGGCAAAGAAAAATAACTTTGAAAAGTAAGTAAAATAATAAGACCCCTTTACCACAGTTCGGTTGTAGGAAACAATGCCTTGCATATCCCCTTGCTCCTTAAGTGAATTTGGAAAGCATCATTATCTCCATGAAAGCAGATTGAATGGTTGGAATAAAGGGGGTGATATGGAGAGATGGATTAGAGGGAGGAAGGTCTGCTGACCCCATCTGAAACTCCCACAGTCTGGGCTGCCAGCACTGTTTCCAGAAGGAAGCTTCATGTCTCCTGCCTTTTCTTGAAGGAAACTTATGACCCTCTGTGTATAGGATCCCAAGATGGAAACGCAGGTTTGTGAACTTATAGCAAAAACAATAACTTGCTGTGGAAAGAGAGAGTTCTTGGTACATACCCTTACCTTTTCCTCCTCCTCCTGTCCAAAGATGAAGAGCTGCCCCTTGCTAAAGGGGTAGAGCCTTTCTGGGATTCAGTGACTTCAGAGCTCTCTTCTGTGTTGGGTCATTTAGGAGATGCCTACAAGAGCTGGATGAGAACTGGCGACCAATCCAGGTTTATGAAGATGCAGACAGCCTGTGATTTCCTGTATGAGGACTGCGGGCAAATCAGAGGCCACAGCTGTTTGAGCCGCAATCCCTAACTAAGATGTTTCTTGGCCTCTGCCATTATCAATACATATCTGCCACTCTCATCGTGTCCCATCTCATTCAACTTCCTGTAAGTAATTGCTGTTCTGACCTTTACAATTTATTATGGGCCTAGGTATCAATATCAAGCAACATGAGCTTGTTTTGTGAGGCTTTATAACTAAAAACTAAAGTAGATCATAGGGTCTTTCAGGGCTCACAATGGCTTGATCCCACTCGTGTGTGTGTTGGGAGGGTTTGGTTTTCTAGGTCCATGATTAATTTCTGCTCAAGACAAAGTGGAAAACTCGAGAGTGGAAAATGTTACCTTGTAGTTCACACTCTTTTAATCCCTTAGTCCCATAAAATAAACATTCTAAAGTATAAGCAGTAGAAATAACGTAAACTCTATTGAAACTTAAGTAAATTAGTTTTTTTCAGACTTGGTGGAGGTCCTTTTGCTGAACACTATACTCTGTTGTGAAAAGAATACACCTTCAATGAAGAAATCCTTGGCCTATTTCACCATTTCTCCAACATTGAATAAAAGACATTTTTTAAATTCAGTTTCTTCTCCAACTGCAGCAAAAAGGCAAGGAGGAGTCTGTTTCAGGAACCTGAATCAATTCCTATGAAAGCCTTGTTCACTTAGAACAAGCCTTTAATTTGTTCTGTTTCTATATCAACGTCTATGTCATGAAAGCAGGGCCAAGTGGCAGTCCTCGTTTTAACCAAAGGGCCAATGAACCCAGCACCTATGCTGGCCTTGACATCGCTGAGAGGTACGATAAAGTCCCTTGGCACACTTTTTTTGTCAGGTTGGTGAGACAGAGAAAGGTGGGTCTTTGGCAGGCAGATGGGCAAATTTCCAATACCCTGTTGAGTGTTAACAATCTATTTTGGTTTGTACCTCAGGAGAGAGTTAGATATCTTTGGCTCTGTAGACAGCCAGGGCCATGGTTCTTACCTTTTCCACAATTGGAAGCTGAACATCACACAGGAAGTGGAATCAGCTTCTTTTACTTGCAGCTTCTCTCACAGCCCAAGCCAAGTCCACCAACCGTTTTCCACCAACCGGCCAGTGATAGCAGGGGACTGCATCAAAGGCACCAGCCCGTTTTGTGAGCTCACACACCAAGTCAATCTCAGCACCGGTGTGGATCTTGAAGACCTTCAGAGTCACCATAATGGGAACCCCAAAAAGCTGAGCAATCTGAATTTGCTGCTGGAGGTTACAGCAGCCATCTGCCACCAACTGGACGTTCTTTTCTTTATATTCTTTCTTAAGAGGAACACCAGCCGTTACACTTGGCCTGCCTCTGTGCATCTTCAGAGCTTGCACCATTGCCAGCAACACAACCACACTGGGCACCAAGCTGGAAGCTTGGCACTTGTTGAAAATTTTCTCCATTCCAATGTCAGCACAAAAGCCAGCTTTAGTCACTACAAATCCTTCTTCACCAACCAGTTTCAGGGCAATTTTATCAGCCAACACTGAAGAGTTGCCATGAGCGATGTTCGCAAAAGGGCCCACGTGCACGAATACGAGTGTCCGTATCAGGGTCTGCATCAGATTTGGTTTCATTGTATCTTTCATCAAAACTGTCAAAACACTGGTCACCCCCAAATCATTTGGTGTCACAGGCTGCCTGGTTTTGTCACTGGCCACCACTATCCTTCCCAGCCATGTCTTCATGTCCGAGAGGTTGTCTGTAAGGGCCAGCACCACCATGATCCCGCTGGCCACCATGATGTCAAACAGAATCTGCCAAGGAGCCCTTCTCTGTGTTTGCCTGCCTGATGGTTATTTTTTCGTAGAAATCAGTCATTTGAATTGAGTTTTTTATTTCCATAGGTTATTGGGGAACAGGTGGTGTTTGGTTACATGAGTAAGTTCTTTAGTTGTGATTTGTAAGATTTTGGTGTACCCATCAATCGAGCAGTATACTCTGCACCCAATTTGTAGTCTTTTATCCCTCATCCCCTTCCCACCCTTTCCCCCTGAGTTCCGAAAGTCCATTGTGTCATTCTTATGGCTTTGCATCCTCATAGCTTAGTTTCCACATATCAGTGAGAACATACAATGTTTGGTTTTCCATTCCTGAGTTACTTCACTTTGAATAATAGTCTCCAGTCTCATCCAGGTCACTGAGAATGCCATTAAATCATTCCTTTTTATGGCTGAGTTGTACTCCATTATGTAGTATATATATATGTAGTGTGTGTGTGTGTATATATATATGCAGTGTGTGTATATATATATGTACACTACTGTTTATATATATAATAGTTTCTTTACCCACTTGCTGATTGATGGGAATTTTGGTTAGTTCCACATTTCTGCAACTGTGAGTTGTGCTGCTATAAACATGCGTGTGCAAATATCTTTCTCGTATAATGACTTCTTTTCCTCTGGGTAGATACCCAGTAGTGGGATTGCCAGATCAAATGGTAGTTCTACTTTTAGTTCTTTAAGGAATCTCCAAAGTGTTTTCCATAGTAGTTGTCCTTGTTTACATTCCCACCGGCAGTGTAGATCACCGCATCCATGCCGACATCTACTATTTTTTTGGAAAAAGCAGTCATTTTTATTCAATACTCTCTGCCATGCGATGGTGGAAGGGTTGGTGTCGAGACAGGCAAATTTACTCACTTCCTCTTCTGTCAGTGTGCTTGGATCCATCTTATTCTCAGTTTTTTTTTAGTCAAGCAATCAGAGAATTTCTGAAAATTCTCTGACACTGTTCATTAAAGGAATCTCAGCCGACTATACAGAGCCTTGTCTGCACATTTTCATGCAGAATCCTTGAGTAGATGGCAGCAGCTGGTAAGTTATTGGCAACTGTGATGGCATGGATGTCTCCAGTTAAGTGAAGGTTGAACTCTTCCATGGGGATGATTTGGGCATATCCACTACCCGTGGCTCCTTCTTTCACTCCAAAAGTCGGTCCTTGGGAAGGCTGCCTCATACAGGCAAAGGAGGTGACAAGCAGGTGCATGGTCAAAGCCTGCACAACCCAGTCATAACTGTGCTCGTCCCTTCTCCTAGAGGGGTGGGCGTGATCCCAGTGACTAAGACGTATTTTCCATCTGCTTGATCCTTTAACCTTCCTAGCACAGACAAAAACTTTGTCTTTATTTTTGTCATATATTTTAATTTCATCTGCAAGCAATCCCAACTCATTATGGGTAAATGGATCAGTAGAAAGTTCTGCTTGACTCCATTTGGAACTCCTGCAGTCTGAGCTGCCAGCCTCTCCCATCTCATCCCATGTGGCCCACCTCCCTGTAATCAATTGTTGTTGTAGACCTTTAAATGCCCCTTTGAACCTAGGTTCAACGTCAAGCAATGTGAGAGTGTATTGTGGGGCTTTATAAATAAAGAAAAAGGTATATCAGAATGTCATGCAAGGCTCACCATGGCCTGACCACAGTTGACTTTTTTCTTTCATATATTTTAAAAATCACAGTGGTTATTGCATTCATACGTCTACTTTCGTTCCAACGACAGAGAAGTGCATGCAAAGTGAAAGTCTCCTGAGTCTCTTTCTTGAAAAGCCACCACTTGCTACACTTGCCATTCTTATTTGATGATTATTATTAGCTGTGAATAGTAAGCTTATGTTTATGTTTTGCATTTATTAGTATTATCAAGTGGATCAACTTACTTTTCTTATAAAATGTAAGTAGCACACATATAATATCTTTCTCCACTTAATGAAATTTGTTGTTTATTTTTAATTTAGTGTAAATATTAACATTTTCTAGTCTTATTTCCTATGACTTCCTTTCATTTAAGTTATTTCAATTAGAAACTATTTCAAATATTCAGAAAACTTCTTCAGTATATTTGTCTTGCATGGAATTTTGAGGATCTGGAATAGGATGCCAACTTTCAATGTATGCAGGTAAAGAATTTGTTTGATATCTGTGAGTGTGTTATTATTTTCAAAATAAATTTTCTAACACAAAAAATAAGTTTACTGATGTAGCTAAAAGGAGGAGGTAAAAATTTGAAAAGATGTGACAGAAGGAGGAAGAGAGAGTTAATTGATGGTGAGGAACTTAAGATGATGAGTATAGAAAACTCTTCTGAAAAGATTTTCTCTAAAGGAAATAAGAGAAACCAGGCCATGGATGCATGGATGGCGAAGAATGTGGACATGGGTGGTGATTTAAACCAGGAGATAGAATAGCTTGTTTGTGCTGCATTGGAATGATCCAATAGAAAGAAGCAAAGGGAGACGTGGTCATTATACACAGTGTTTCAGTGTGGAAAGGGTGTTTTCTTTATCAAAGTGGTGGTATTTAAGCGGCTTGTGTTTTCTTTATCAAGATAATGCAGCCGGGCGCGGTGGCTCACGCCTGTAATGCTAGCACTTTGGGAGGCCGAGGCAGGCGGATCACGAGGTCAGGAGATCAAGACCATCCTGGCTAACATGGTGAGACCTCGTCTCTACTAAAAATACAAAAAATTAGCCGGGCGTGGTGGCGGGCTCCTGTAGTCCCAGCTACTCAGGAGGCTGAGGCAGGGAGAATGGCATGAACTTGGGAGGCAGAGTTTGCAGTGAGCCGAGATCACGCCACTGCACTCCAGCCTGGGTGACAGAGGGAGACTCCCTCTCAAAAAAAAAAAAAAAAAAAAAAAAAAAAAAGATAATAATGCATTCAGGTGTATATTTTCTTTACAAATGGCAAAGAAGTTAATTCAAGGTCAAAATGTCCTTGAATCCTATTCTCTAGAGGCCACCACTTGCTATAGTTCACATTTTTAAAAATTATTATCAGCTCTGAATAATAGACTTATATTTCATTTTAATTTGTTGGTATGAACAAGTGGACCAGTTGATTTCTTTCACACAATGTAGAGGGTTCAGCACTCTTATTTTCCTTCTCTATTTGATGCCATTTGTTCTTTATATTTGTTAGTTGTGAATTTTCATATTTTTATATCTTTCCTCTTATGCTTCCGTTCTTCTGTCTCATGGTACAGCCAAATCAAGCCACTTTCATTTTAAATAATATAATTTGAATTAGATTCTATTTTGAAAACTGAGAAAAGTTCTTTAATGGATTATCTCAGCAAATATGTAATAAGGACCTTGTTACAGGCAGTATTTTGTCTCTACAATATTCATACGTTAATGTTCTAACACCTAAGTCAGAATGCTGCTGTATAATATTTGAAAACAGGCACTTCAAAGATGTAAGCAAGTTAAAGAGGCTGTTAGCCTGGGCCTTAATTCAGCAGAACTGGTGGTCCCATAATAGGAGATTAGGACACAGACACACAGAGGTAAAACCATGTGAAGACACAGAGAAGATGCCATCCAACCTTGCCTACACCTTAATCTCAGACTTCTAGCCTCCAAAGTTGTGAGAAAATAAACTTGTGTGGTTTAAGCCACCCAGTTTGTGGTACCTTGTTGTGGCAGTCCTAGAAAAGTAATAGAGATGTACCATGTCTCAGGATTTTTTTCAGTCACTTGAGTTTCAGTGTGAGTAAAACTGTACCATGGGCTTTTGGAGTTTATTTCCAAAGGGCTGAATGAATGCCCTCAGAAAGTAAATAGAGACTGAAAAGAGAAGAGGTCAGAAGTGTCTTCATCCATGAAATGTCTGGAGAAGTTGGATCCAGCAAACCATCCATAGAGAAACTTACCAATGGAGAAAAAGTCTTAGAGTTAGACAGAAATACATTTGTGAATGTAGTGTATGATAAAGGTTGTATGTCAAAAATTTGAGGAAAACATGTAAAGAAGCAATTGTGGGGGAAGGAAGAAAGCTAGGAAGTACGGTGTTTGAGAATTTTAAGCCATGGAGTTATTGGTTGGTAATAGTGTCAGTAGCAGCTGAGCAGTTATAAAATTGACCCTTGGTGAGCAACATGGGAGTCATTGCTGATGTTGTCAATGTGATTATAGAGGAAGAATGGCCTGAACGCTAACTGGAGAAGGTGTACAAGAGAATGGCAGGTGGTGTGATGGGACTCCTGGACACCCCAGACATCAGCTGAAACACTGTAGAGAAGGAGATACCTAAGGCAGGTAGCTGCATGCCATGTTATTGTATAAACAACCAGCAGTGTTTCTATATACAAAACAGGCAGTAGGAAGAAATAAAATGAACCTCAATTACATCTTCTGAAAAAGAAGGGTAATGAGAATGCTTAAAATCTAGTGTAAGTTTTGAGTAAGAACAACATTCCAATATTGATCCATATATGGAAAAGTAGATCAATAAAAACATCACAAGATTAAACTGAATGTGCATTGAAACTTAGTATGATAAAGGCTGTATACTGAATAACAGTGTAAAACATGGACTATTCAATGAATGGGACTGGGATGCTGGGTGGTCATCTGAAATAAAATTAAGATGAAAATATACTTTACATATGATTTTGGGATAAATACAGATATATGAAATACTTTTAAATTTATAATGAAAAAATATAAGAACCTAGAGAAACATAGGAAGACTTTTAAAAACTCCCAGTGGGGAATAACTTTCAAATTATAGGACAAACTTTAGAAGACATTAAAGAAAATATTAATTAAGACAGAAACAAAGACTTTGTTGGCATGGCATGAACCATCATAATGAAAAGTTAAATAAGTTGGGAAAATATTGATAATGTATATCATAGTCTAACTGCCATTTTCCCGCTATTTATAAAATAGGGGAAAAATGTAAAATGTCAATTCAATATCCGAAAAGCTAGTAAGAAAATTACTATAGGTCATGATTTACAATTTCTAGAAAGTAAAAAGGGCTCTTAAATATATGGAAAGAGGAGAATCCCAACTCTCAATAAGAGATATGCAAACTGAATTGATACAGAGTTTTATTTTACTTACCAAAATGTAAAAAGCCAAATGTTTTGATAGCATATAGCATGTGGATGGTATGGGACCAGGCACTCTCCCTCATTTCTGCTGGGGGTGTAAATGGATATAATAACCTCCAGGGAAGATGATTTTCAACATATAGAAATATATATAAAGTATCATATTTTTCTCCATATAATTCTTCATCTAGAAATGTATCCTAGAGATATACTTGTGCATGTTGAAGATATATATACACACACACACACGCATATATATATGTATACAAAGTTAATAAATGCAGCATTTTTGCAATAAAAGAATGGTAACGGCCAAAATGACCATCAATACTGTATAAATTATGGTCTATCCATATAATAGAATACTCTGTGACTGTATCAAAAGAACAACAGGCTGGGCATGTTGTTTCACACCTGTAATTCCAGCACTTTGGGAGGCCGAGGTTGGAGGATCATTTGCACCCAGGAGTTCGAGACTAGCCTGGGCATCATAGGGAGAACCCTTCTCTACAAAAATGAAAATATTAGCTGGGCATGGTGGCTTGCACCTGTAGTTTCAGCTACTTGATAGGCTGACACGGGAGGATTGCTTAAGCCCACGAGTTTGAGGCTGCAGTGAGCCATTATTGGGCTACTACACTCTAGCCAGGGTGACAGAGATGCTGAGCAAATGAAATAAAAAAACAAGAAACCTGATATGAAAGGGCCTTCATGATATGTCAAATAAAGAAAAAGGAATGCAGACCAATGTGTATTTTGTATGAGGCAGACTACATACATACATATATATATATAACATATATATATATAACAACTATATATAGTTGTTTTAGCATTAAGTATCTTTAGATACTTTTAATCTTTAGATAGATTAAAAAATTAAGAACTATAAAAATGTATATGTCTTTGATAATATGGCAAAGAAGCCCGAGTACTTAGAATGAGAATGACCATTTTCAACATATGCGTGAAAAAAATTTTTGAAACCTGTGACTATATTACTATTTTAAAAACAAAATTTTTTTTTAAAAAATTAAAATTTTACTTTAAAAGTAAATTTTAAAATAAAGGAAATGTATAGTGATAAATGCAATGATTTAGCTAAGAGAGTGAAATAGGGATATGAGAAGAACAAACACACATAAAGAGATAATGAAAAGGTTAATTAGTTGGGAAAGAGACAGGGAGAGAGAGAGTTAATTGGAGGTGAAAAAATGAAGATAATGAGTGTAGAAAACTTTTCTAAAGTGATTTTCTGTAAAGGAAAATAGAGAAATCAGGTTGTGGATGGAGGGAAATGTTGACTTGAGTGGTGTTTTAAGGAGATAGGATAGCTTATTTATACCATGCTGAATGACCCAATAGAAGAGGAAGCATTGCAGAAGCAGGAGGGAGAGGTGGTCCTTACACACAGTGTTTCAGTGCAGGGAGGGGACCCATCACACAAGGGAAAAGAATGGTTAAGGTCAGGAGCATGCAGAACCCTTTCCCTTACTTGGGAGGGAAGACAGAGAAATGAGCTCAGAGGAGAACTGACAGGTAGGTTTGGTGTGGGGAAATGTGGTAATTCTCGGCAGAGCATCACCTGAGAGTGATAAAAGAGTGAGGAGGTGGTTTCAGGAGAGAGGAGATGGTGTGAAGAGTTTCCTTGGAGAGTGGGAAGCAATTATGGAAATGTTACATGATTGTTCCAGAGATACAAGTGAATATTTGAGGCTCAAGATCATAAATATGAAGTGAAACCATTAGGCATAGTAGTGTGTTGTTCTCCAGCCATGCTCACGTCTGTGAAAATAGATATGGAGTTAATAGGAGAGCTGGATTCAACCAAGGCAAAAGACAGATGCTTCACCAAGGAGATACATGCATTGCAAATGAAGGCATAAAATGATGTTCAACATCAGTAACCTTTAGGAAAATACAAATTAATAACACAATGAGATACTACTACACACCTTTTTATATGGCTAAAATACAAAATACTGATCATTTCAAATATTGGTCAAGATTTGGAGAAATTGGATGTTTTATACCCTGCTAGTGAGAGAGTAAAATGGTAGAGCTAATCTGAAAAACTCTTGCATTAAAAAAAATTAAACATAGAATATTTGACATACAGCCCAGCAATCCAATTATGAAATTTATCCTAGAGACTAGAAAACTATATTCATTAAAAAATCTGTGCACATATGTCTATAGTAGCTTTATATATAAAAGACATTAGATAAAAATGCAATGGCCTTCCACTTATGAATAGTGAAACAAAGCATCAGAACCAAGGAATACTATTCAGCCATGAAAAAAAAAAATCAACAACAAACTACTAATACCTGCACCAACTTGGATTGGTTGAGGACATTATGCTGGGTGAAAAAGCCAGACTCAAAAGATTAATTGTTGTATGATTTCAAGTTTGTAACGGTTTTGAAATGACAAAATTATAGAGATGAAGAATAGATTAGTGGTTAAAAGGGTTTGGGAAGAGACATGGGGTGGATGTGACAATATGGGTCACCCAAGGGAGTTCTTTTGTGGTGAAGAAACACTCCCATATCTTCAATGTGGTGGTGGTTAAATGAATCTATATGTGTGACAAAATGTTATAGAATTACTTGCAAAGACATATCCCACTCCTAAAAAATTGGTTGCATGTAATCACTGGTGAAATCCCGTAAGATGTATATTATAGATAATTGTTTTGTACCAACATCAATTTCCTGGTTTTGATAATAAACTCTATGTAGCATGTCACCATTGGTATAGATTAGGTGATGGGTACACAGGAACTCTCAGTACTATTTTCGTAACTTTTTGTTAGATTACAAATAATTCAGAATGAGAAGATAAAGAACAAATAAAAGTTCAGTTAGTTGGGTTGACTACATGGATATTGAAGTCATCAAGAATGAGGACCAGAGTTATGCTGGAGAGAAATTTGTAAACTAGACACACAAGCCATAAGATAATATAATAAACATTCACATACCCACCACTAAAATGATGTATATATCAACATTTTGTCATATTTGCTTCCAATCTCTCCTAAAAATGAATAAATAAAAATGTACTGATACAACTAAAGGCTCAAACCTGCATCTCTCCTCTCACTGATCTTTTCAGAACTTCTGAAGCTAATATGCATTATTCTCTCACATGTGTAATAATACGTTAAAACAGGAATTTTAATTGAAATATCAAGATACAATAAATACTATATTATAATGGAAGTGCAAGGTGACATGCTGAATTTCAGTATAAATTTTCTGATAATGGGTTACCAACTTGTAAGCAATCATCCACATCAAGGCTATGAAAAAGTTTAGAGTTGAATTTTTATATGACAAAATGTTGAACTTTGTTTAAAGATGACCTATCTTCCCCACTGTCAATTTGGGCCCTTTGCAGATAAAAATATTATATAAGAGGAGTGTGTACATTTCAGTGCTTCTCACTCCTACCCTAACTTCCACACTTCTAGTTTCTTTTTAATCATTGCCTTCTGACCCTGAAGGGTTGGCTGTATCCCTGTGAGGAGGGTCGGGAGAGCAGGACATTGCCTTTTTGCCTTGTCTTGCTGGGCTGACCTGGCTGGCCCTCTCTGGAATTTACAACATTGTAGAGTTCTCTCAAGGTAATATAGTAAAACTAATTCCAAGTCCTATCACGTAAAGTCCACAACAGACATTACTCAATGTTCAGAGTACTCCACCTTATGATCCTTCTTACACAGGATCTTGCAAGCACGACCAAGCACTTGGGTGGCACAAAGAATGAAACACATGACATACTAATCACCATTCCCTAAAAAACTCCATGCTTTTATTAACAGTGCCATCATAAATGACCTCTTCTTTCATTTTCATCTGACTAAATGTTACTCATGTCTCCTTGACCAATAGAAAAATTTGTGTGACTGGTAGAAGTGACAGGGTACATACTGGGTAAATTGTAGAGTCAGTTCAAATTCTAAATATTTCAAGAAGCCCTCCCTGATCGCACACACACTTACTAATGATATCTTCTCCATCTCTTCTCTCCCTCCTTTGTGTTTGCATCCTGCAAGGATTCAGGATAGTTTTACCAATATGTTTGGCATGGGTATGGGACCCTCTTCTATACTCTATGTCACTGCTAGATAACAAGCAAATCCCATTTGTATCTATAGCCAGCATTGGTGCATTGACAATATCCCTGCCCAGTCCATTCCACACAATCATAAAGAAGGAGCATCACAGCAATTTCTTCGAATTCTGGGTAACTGCCATGTAGGTGAGAAGAACATGTGCTTATTGTGATTACAGTCACTATATAGAGACATGAACTCTTCAGGATGCCTGGATCACAAGAGTAGTTATTTTCAGTCCACACATCTGATAACGTCAAACCTTACCACTGTATTTTTAAAACAGAGACTTGAGCACAAATGGCATAATGTCAGTCTGGGGCAATCTCATAACCTCAGTATCTGCTTGGGTTGCCTGGAATGAGCATGTGCCCCATGTTGATCATGCAGTCGGCTTGAGAATCCCAGTTCCGTGAATTCAGGTTCATAGTGTTCTTTTCATTCTAGCACTTGCAGATTCTGCATCCCTTCACATGCTAGGATTTCTTGATGCTGAGTTGGGCTTGGCTGCAGGCAAAGGCTTTCTATCCTAGACACGTGGTAGTGAAAGTAGTTAGTCCTGCAACACCCATACCCTAAGCACCTGCAGGAACCCTTCTGCTCTCTTCTGTCCATCCCTATGTTTGCATCCTGCAAGGATTCAGAACAATTGTACCAATATTATGGGCATGAGTATGGAGATCTCTTCATCTATACTCTGTTGTTACTGCTAGATAACAAACAAATCTCTTCTGCATCTATAGCCAGCATTTGTGCCCTGACAATATTTCTGTCCAGTCCATTCCACACAATCATAAAGAAGGAGCATCACAGCAATCTCTTTGAATTCCAGGTTCCACAAATACATGCTCAGTATGTTTTTATACAGTGAACAGAGAATGAGTGAGTGAGTGAGTGATATTGCTATGAAAAGTTTACTTAATGATACATTGAGGACTGTAGGTGGATAGGTTAATTAAAAATATCTGTTAACCAGCAATTATAAAAAGAATACATTTGTAAGAAGAAAATTTCATTTTTACCTAGAATTTACTCACTATAAAAGGACTAGACTGAAGGACTTTCCATTCTGTAGGTTTCAGCAAATAGAATTCTACTCTGTCTGTCTTACAGAAGGTATAGCTATCAATCACTTTTTAGGATTTGCAGTTTAAATTTGTTTAAGTGTAGATTTTTTATATTTGAAATTTCTATTTATTGTTTTTTTCTTTATTCTAAAAAAAGGGGGGATAATGTGCAGAATGTGCAGGTTTGTTACGCAGGTACACAGGTGCCATGGTGGTTTGCTGCCCCTATTTACCCATTGTCTAAGTTCCCTCTTCTAAGCCCACATCCCCCAACATGCCCTGGTAATGTTTTTCCCCTGCCTGTGTCCATGTGTTCTCATTGTCCAGTTCCCACTTACGAGTGAGAACATGCGGTGTTTGGGTTTCTGTTCCTGTGTTAGTTTTCTGAGGATGATGACTTCCAGCTTCATGTCCTGCAAAGGACATGATCCCACTCCTTTTTATGGCTGCATAGTATTCTATGGTATATATGTACCACATTTTCTTTATCCAAGCTATCGTTGATGGGCATTTGGGTTGGTTCTATGTCTTTGCTATTGTGAATAGTGCTGCAATAAACATACGTGTGCATGTGTCTTTATAGTAGAATGATTTATATTCCTTTGGATATACTCCCAGTAATGGAATTGCTGGGTCAAATGGTATTTCTGGTTCTAGATTCTTGAGGAATCACCACACTGTCTTCCACAATGGTCGAACTAATTTACATTTCCACCAACAGTGTAGAAGTGTTCCTATTTCTCCACAGCCTTACCAGCATCTATTGTTTCCTGACTTTTTAATAATTGCCATTCTGACTGGCATGAGATGGTATCTCATGAAAATGGCCATACTGTCCAAAGTAACTTGTAGATTCAATGCTATTACCATCAAACTACCATTGACATTCTTCACAGGATTAGAAAAAACTATTTTAAATTTCATATGAAATTGAAGAAGACCCCATATAGCCAAGACAATCCTAAGCAAAAAGAACAAAGTTGGAGGCATCACACTATCTGACTTCAATACTACAAGGCTATAGTAACCAAAACAGCGTGGTACTGATACCAAAACAGACATATAGGCCAATGGAGCAGAACAGAGACCTCAGAAATAATACCACACATCCACAACCATCTGATCTTCCACAAACCTGACAAAAACAAGCAATGGGGAAATGTTCTCCTATTCAGTAAGTGGTGCTGGGAAAACTGGCTAGCCTTATGCAGAAAACTGAAACTGGACCCCTTCCTTACACCTTATACAAAAAATTAACTCAAGATGAATTAAGACTTAAATGTAAAATCCAAAACCATAAAAACTCTAGAAGAAAACCTAGGCAATACCATTAAGGACATAGGCATGGGCAAAGACTTCATGACTAAACCACCAAAAGCAATGGCAACAAAAGCCAAAATTGACAAATGGGATCTAATTGAACTAAAGACCTTCTGCACAGCAAAAGAAACTATTATCAGAATGAACAGTCAACCTACAGAATGGGAGAAAATTTTTGCAATCTATCCATCTGACAAAGGGCTAATATCCAGAATTTACAAGGAACTTGAACATATTTACAGGAGAAAAACAACCCCATCAAAAAGTGGGTGAAGGATATGAACAGACACTTCTCAAAAGAAGACATTTACGTGGCCAGTAAACATATGAAAAAAAGCTCAACATCACTGATCATCAGAGAAAAGCAAATTAAGTGTAGATCTTAATATCAGACATATTGCATTCTGTCTGAGAATATGTTTCAATAGTGTTCATCTTTGTTCAATCTTGGTTAGTAGGGAGGCTTACAACTAACGCACTAACAGTAATTTTGGGACTTACCTTTCTGTTCCTTTAAGCATTCCCATTACTTTTTATTGAAACCACAATTGTTCTTTCACACTTATATTTCATTGATGCGTTTAGATAAATTATATAATTACATTGTCAAGTCTAACTTACATAAGCAGGACAGGAAACAGATCCAATTGGTTCTTGTGAAGCTGATGTCTCAGTGCTCTTGAGCCCAGGTGTACAAGAGCATCAGTGAATGACCATGAGGGCTCAGTACTTACTCCACATCAACCAATACATTTTCCAAATGGAATGGATAGGATTGGTTATACAGATACAGTCTGTTAGCCAGAGATGTATTGGAAAGGTTTTTACATGTATGTAGAATTAACACAGTGCCTGATGAACTAGGTTTGAATGTTTGTTGAATGCATACATAAAAAATAGTCATGAATGACAGTTCCCAAAATGTACCATGAGGGAATTTCATATCATTTTTCTCTTCCTGGAGGAAACTATCGGATGTCCTGCATGCTCTTATTCAACATGTAAATTAGAGGAGATGATATCATTGGCCTTGGAAATAAGGCAGCTCCTGAGCTGACTCCTGCATCACCTGTCCCCACTTTCTTCTCTCCAGAGTCAGTGAGCAGACCTGCAGTGAAAGGGAAGAGCTATTCTCAGAACAACCAACTCCAGAGGACACTCTGTTCTCTTGAGTGGAAGGTTCCTGTAGGAGTTCCAGTGAGACCTGGTGACTAAGACATCCTTTGCAAGATGCTAGACAACCCTGTGATTTTCAGGTGGGAGCTGCTTGAGAAAAATAGTTGCTGAGAATCTTGTAAATTCCACACCTAGTCTGTTGCACTAGAAATTCAAGGAAGTGTTTTCTGCTCTTAAAGACCTTACAATGTGGTTGAAGAGCAAGACATGAAGACAAATCATTCAAGTACACTCTTATAAGTGCTATAGTAGAGCAATGTATGGGGCCAAGTGAGTCCAGAATGGCCTTCAGGGGCCGAATATGAGCTTTCAGGAGTCTAAAGTATTCTTATGGTTAAAAGAAAAAGGAATGTCACTGTCAAGAAAATAACCAGTTTCCCAGAGAGGGCCAACTGTCTTTGGTTCGATTGTTAGGTGAAATTTCTCTCCATGGCTCCTCATTATGGACAAAATTGTTAGCCGAAGCTATACAACTGATGATACCACAGACTCAAGGTGGACTCTCCTGATAACCCCCAGTCTGAACTAATGACATCATATCAAAACCCCATGCCTGGAGCATTGGCTGTAAGCACTGTCTTCCTGCCTCCTTGTACCTGTAGGAACCCTCACATATAGCCAAGTCCTACTACGGTATTTGTGAATCAAGCATGGACATATAGGATACAGAATCAGCAAAGAGCTGGGCCTGGAAGAGGAATGGATCTGGATTCAGGAGGCCTGAGTTCTATATGTTTAACAGTGTTGTAAGAGTCATCAATAAATATTTTTTTTTTGAAAAGTGGAAAATAATAGACTTCTTTGCCACTTTTGTAGCTACTTTATAGTGTCTCCTGAGTGCTCAAATTGCATTTGTCAGCTTCCCTGTGTGAGGGTCAATCTGAGGGACATCCTCACTGCTGTGAGCAGCACAGAGCCCACTGTGATGTCCCATCTTCTCTTGGTCTCTTCTGTCTGCTTGAGTTACCTGTGGAAGGGTTAACCACTGACAGAGACTAGTCCTGATCTGTACTGATCCTAAGTTCTCATAATTAAATGTTTTTAATTGTGGTAAAATTTATATAACATACATTTTACTAATTTAACCATTTTCAGTGTGCAATCCAGTGGCAATAAGTACATTGACAATGAGTTATAACTATTACCACTCCCTCTTTTAAGAACATTTCATTATCACAAACAAAAATTTTATGCTGATTAAATAATGTTTACACATTCTCCCCATCCCTCACCATCAGGTTCCTAACCTATTTTCTGTGTTCATCAGTTTTCCTAGTTTGGATACTTCAAAAATTTGAACTTACAATATTATTCTTTAGTGTCTGGCTTATTTCGCTTAGCACAGTGTTCTCAAGGTTCATCTGTGTCATAGCATGTATTAGAATTCTGTAGCAACGCTAAGCTATTATCAAGATACTGTAATTGACATAATCACGGAAAGGTCAGATGTCTTCAATCTTGCTTCTCATGGTGACTAGCCATGAAGCTAACTGAAAGTTACAGCCAGAACAACTTGTACAGAAACGGGAAGTATTCAGAATTCCTGTACAACTGAAGGAATCTGTCAGCAAATAATAAACGGTTTCAAGATAATTTTCATGTTGAAACCAATACTGAGGTTTCAAATAGCCAAATTAGAACTGGTAGGGCATATTTACATATTCTACACTTGTTCCTTGGTCCAGAGATAGCTAAATAAGTCCTTACTAGTTTTCAAGGGGAAGGGGCCATGGTTATCTTCACTGGAAACCAAGGTCAACCTGTCACCATGCTGTGGACAAATGACAGCACAGGACTTTTCATAAAACCAGTTTCCTGGACTGTTTTTTTGAAGACGGAGAGTTTGTCCCTTGACATTATTTTCCGTTATATCTGAGAATTCAATGAAATTTAGAGGCAGCAGAACTTACCTCTCAAGAATTGAGCTTCCTACCTGTAGCAATGCCTCCAATCATGGAAGGGAACATGATTTTCCACGGAATATAGTCTGAGAGAGAAATAAGGAATCTTCCTTTTTGACACTGTTAGGCAAAAAGAACAATTATAAAGCAGAATTTTCCAGTTTTGTACAGGAATTCTTCCCATTCTAATGAAAATTGCAAAAAAAAAAAAAAGGTTTTCAGTAAGAAAAATTCAATGGAAGAAAACAGGATAAATTGATTGCTAATGTGAAGAAGAATTTAAACATTGCACCTTAAAATTAATGCTTTGAGTAAAACTAGAAATGTGAGGTTAAAAATAAAATGATTCAAAGATACTGGGGTGTTACTGGGGCACTTCAGAGGCACAAAGATGAGAAAAATGCATGTAACTGTCAAGGGTGGCAGGGCAGCGTTGCTCTCAAAGTCCTGTCTGACTGACAGGGCAGAGGCTCTTCCTCACTGCCCCAATCTGCTTCCTGACAGCTTCAGGGTTTCCTCAGGAAGCCGCCCTCCACCTTCATCCACCTCAGGCATGTCCTGCAGAGCCCTCTGGAGAACCAGCTTAGGGTCTTCCTGTTTTGATGCTGCCTAAAAGAGCTCATGAAGAAGTAAATGATGGGGTTGGCACTGATGTTAAGAACTGACAGGAAAATGGAAACTAGACGAACACCACAAGGTAAGTCATCAAAATCCTTCTCGATCCAGTGTAATAGGAATCACCGAATGCCGAGGGGCAGGCTGCAGAAGAGGAAGACCAGCACTGTGAGCAGGATGGTCACGTACAGCCTAGTCAGCAGCATCTTCCGGGATCCACATAGGATCCTGACCAGCAGGACCAGGTTGGTTCTGGAGACAGAACCAACTGAGGAAAGTCACTGAGGAAAGTCACTGAGGAAAGTAATGAATGTTATAATCTGGAAGCAGAGGCAGAGGAAATCAGCCCTGGCCAGGTTGAGGATGTAGAGGGAGAAGGTATTCCTGTGCATGCAGAAGCCCTGAAGCCAGAGCACGACTGCATTTCCTGCCAGCCTGATGAGGTCGATGATGAGGAGCAGCACTGCGAGGACCAGGACCTCCAGGCCACGACGTTGAGGATGGGTCTCCTCTGTCTCATTGATTGGTGCAATTTCTGTACCCAAGGCTGAGATGGTTGGATCCATGCTCAGAAACCTTAGTCTGGTGCCCCTGGGAACACAGACAAGATCTGATCACCAGCCATATGATCTATGATTCTCACCACCACCCTGCTACTTGGAAAGTACTGTCCCCATTTTACAGAGGAGAGAAACAGAGGCTCACAGAGAATAAGTAACCTATTAAAAGGTGAGGAGTCCTCAACTCCAGATTTAAACCCAGTTCTTCCTGGCTGTAAAGCCTGGGCTCTGTCTATTGCAACACAGTTTTCTACTGACATGGGAATAACATTATGATTGAAACAGCTCCATTCAACCAGCCTGGACTGTGGACCCAAGCATTACTCTGTCCGGCCAGAAACTTTCTCTCAGGTGCAGGAATTTCGATAGACAAGGAAGTGGCTGTGACACTCTCATGATTAAGAGTGGTCCTCCATGAATGAAAATGAAGATCATGCATTGTGGACATGACGAAAATGTCACATCTTGCTAGTATAAGTGTGATGATGGCTGGGCCTGGTGAGCTAGAAATGGTTCAGTGTGTCAGTCATTGAAGATGGAAACCTTTTTATATCCCCAGTGCCTGGTTCCCTGTGCAGCACACTGTGTTCTTCAGAAATATTCATTCAGTGAATGAATGCATGAATGAACAGCTGAATGGTAGTTAGAGCTTTAAGTAAAATGGAAAATAAAAATGAAAACACAATTCAAAACATTAGAACACACACATATAATGAGATAGCGAAAATTTCATTCATCAGAATTTTATTTGTGGACAACTCTGTCAAAAGGAATTACTGATATGTGACCAGACACCTGAGGTTGATCACTAAAGTGCCTTTGAAATGAGACTTAATGTGGCTTTGCTGAGCACCTAGACAATTTTTGTATGCAGTGTCGGGGTAGAGTGTGGATCTGAACTGAATTCCTCAGCAATATAGAAGAGGAAAGAATAAGTGAGGGTGAGATCTGAGTGCCACTGAAGGGGGACTTCTAAGTGTTCTGCTGGATATACACAATGCAAACCTACTTGATTCTGTCACACAGAAGATTTTTGGTAGAGTTTCTTTGTTGATGGAAACAAATGTTTGAGAGGAGTCCAGAAGGAGAAATAGGAATTCAGGGCTTGGAGTGTAAAGACAGATGTTGATGTAGATTTCAACTGGTGAAAGGGGGCTAGTTTATATCTTGGTTAAGAGCAGGAGCTGGAATCCTGAGAATGCAAAGGAGCTGGAGGCCTCCGAGTGGAAAGGAGACACATCCTCCTCTGGGAGTACAGAGGAACATCAGGAGTGAATGCGTCCATCATGAGCTCTCTTAGAGAGAAAAGCTGCCACAGTGTTGGTTGGCCTGAAAAGGAAATGGGAGGAAAACTAGAACCTTTGTTATCCACACTCAGGGCACTTAACAGTTTGATCATCTAAATTTAGGGTATAATATATTTGTCTTCCTCATGAAACTTGAAGCCGCATAAAGACGAAGCCATGCCTGTTCTTGTTCACTGTAGTATCACCAACATTCAGCATGTGTTCCTCAAAGACCATCTATCGTAATATCCTCATATAATATACCAAGTAGCTGAGGCTTAAAAATCAAAGGATATTCCTGAGATTGCACCATGAAGAGCAGACCCACTGCAGCCTCTCATCCCTGGAGCCCTGCATGAGCACTCTCTATTGCTGTCTACCCCATCATTCATTATTTCTGAGGAGTTTCTGAAAAATCTTGGGGGTGAGAACAGAATCTGAGAGATAATCGGGGGCTTTAGAGTCTACTAGATTGCCCCAATATCCATTCTCCTTTGCAGTCATATCACTATTCGGAGACTTGAAAAGCAGCACAAAGACCCACATCCCAGTTTTCCTTGATGCTGGATGACATCGTATGATCAGGTTCTGGTCAATGGGAGGTGAGCCAGTGTGATGTCAGCAAGTCCTGGCTCACGGGATCAATAGAAGGAGCGTAGCCTCCCCTTCCCCACTAAATCTAAGTTCTTCTCCATCAGACTGGAATGCTGATGTAGCTGACAACCATGTAATACCACAAGGATGAGGGCACCTCTCTAGACATTGGGGAGGAGCAATTTTTGGAGTCCTAATGCCTGATGCCTTGGAGCTTCCAATTCAGGTCTTAAATACAGTCCCTCCTGAGTATCCACAGGGGATCGGTTCTAGAACCCCTGCACACACAAAAATCTGCAGATGCTCAATTTTCTTGTATAAAATGGCATTGTATTTGGATATAACCTATGTACTTTCTCCTTTATACTTTAAATCATTTGTAGATCACTTATAATACCTAATAAAATGTAAATGCTATGTAAATAATTGTTATACTGCTTATTTAGGAAATAATAAAAAGAAAAAACAAGTGTCTACCTTTTCAGTACCTATACAATTCCTGCCATTTCCTGCTCTTTTGGAATGTTTCCTGTCTCTGGTTTGTTAAATTTGCAGATTCAGTACCTACGGATATGGAGGGATGACTTTATTTTCTTGTCTAAGATATTTCTACTTTGGGTCTCTATTAGAGAAACCAAACTTACACTCTAACCAAAAGAAGTTTCTTCTCTTTTGGGAAATTACGTTTCATTTCCTAGACATTTTTGATGAATGCAGATATTTCTCCATAATATTGAAACTTGAAATTCTTATTTCCAAACAGAAAAATAACTGTAATGGAGCTGAGATGAGACATGATTTAATGACATTTAAATAAAGAAAACCTTAGGGAGGAGGATATAGAAAGGTGGAAAGGGTAGTCCCATTTGTTATGAGGATTTGCTTTCCAATCTTCTCTACCCTGTTTGACAACCCAAGAGGGTGGCTTCTATGTACCTCATCAGTGAGATTCTTTTCCTTCTGGTTTCTGGTTGAACTGAGACACTGGGAGACACCAGCAGGAGACTGGAAAGCAGGAGGGGAGTCATTTGAGATCTCCGTCTGCTGGCTGTCTGCCTGTGTGGCTGTGTGTTTGTGATGCAGGGCTTCTCCACTTGCGTGGTCATCCTCTCCCAACCCTACAGCTACAGCTATGGTTATGCTTTCAATGGTACCTGCTCCTTTCCTGTACTCTTAAGCCTAGGGGAGAAAGTCATGCTCCACTATTGCTGCTTAGGGTGCTTCCCCAGGCATTGTCACTTTCCTTTAATGCTGCCCATCTTTGTAAATAGTCCCCTCATGAAACACTCCTCAATTATATTTCAGCCCACCTATTCCTTCCTTAGACCTTTTCTGATAGGCAAATAATAATGTTAAAAAAATAAGTAAAAAGAGTAAACCTCCTTTTACAACAGTTCAGCTGTTGGAAGTCATGCCTGCAAGTCCCCTTGTTCCTTAAATGAATGTAAGAGACAGTATTGTCTCCATGGCAGCAGATTGAATAAGTGGAATAAAGGGAGTGATGTGGGGAGGTGGATCAGAAGGGAGAAAGTTCTGCCTGACCCTATTTGGAATTCACACAGTCTGGACTGCCAGCACTCAGTTTCCAGAAGAAAGCTTCATGTCGCCTGCTTTTTCCTGAAACAGGCTCATGACCCCCTGCATGTAGCTCCTTAAGGTGGAAACACAGGGATGTGAACTCATAGCAAAAAACATAACTTACTGTGGAAAGAAGAGAGTTCTTTGTACATACCCTTACCTTTCCTCCTCCTCCTGTCTAGAGTTGAAGAAGTGCTGCCTCTTGCTGAAGGGGTAGAGCCTTTCTGGGATTCAGTGACTTCAGAGGACCCTTTTGTGTTGTGTAGTTTAGGATATACCTAGAGGAGCTAGAATGAGAGCTGGTGACCAATCCAGGCTTATGAAGATACTGGGCAGCCTTGTGATTTCTTGTATGAGGACTGCAGGCAAATCAGAGGCCAGAGCTCTTTGAGCTAAAATCTCTATCTGAGATGTTTCTTGGCCTTTGTCCCACCTTAAATACATCTCAGCCACTCCAATCCCATCCCATCTTGTTCAACTCTTTGTAATTAATTATTGTTTTGAATCTTTATAATCAATTATGGGACTAAGTATCAATATCAGGGAATGTGAGCTTGTGCTGTGAGGCATCGTAGGTACTCATCCTTTTTTATGGCTGCATAGTATTCCATGGTGTATATATGTGGTATTTTCTTTATCCAATCTATCATTGATGGGCATTTGGGTTGGTTCCAAGTCTTTGCTATTGTGAACAGTGCTGCAATAAACATACGTGTGCATGTGTCCTTATAGTAGAATGATTTATAATCCTTTGGGTGTCTATGGGATCAATGGATCAAATGGTATTTCTGGTTCTGGATCCTTGAGGAATCACCACACTGTTTTTCACAATGGTTGAACTAGTTTACACACTCCCAACAGTATAAAAGCATACCTATTTCTCCTCATCCTCTCCAGCATCTGTTTAATGCTTTTTAATTAAGCAGACTTTTTAATGATCGCCATTTTAACTCACGTGAGATGGTATCTCATTTTGGTTTTGATTTGTGTTTCTCTAATGGCCAGTAATGAGCTTTTTTTTTTATATGTTTATTGGTCACATAAATGTCTTCTTTTGAGAGGTGTCTGTTCATATCCTTCACCCACTTTTTGATGGGGTTGTTTTCTTTTTTTCTTGTAAATTTAAGTTCCTTATGGATTCTGGATATTTGCCCTTTCTCAGATGTATAGATTGCAACAATTTTCTCCCATTCCATAGGTTGCCTGTTCACGCTGATGATAGTTTCTTTTGCTGTGCAGAAGTTCTTTAGTTTAATTAGACCCCATTTGTCAATTTTGTCTTTTGTTGCCATTGCTTTTGGTGTTTCAGTTCTGAAGTCTTTGCCCATGCCTATGTCCTAAATGGTACTGCCTAGGTTTTCTTCCAGGGTTTTTACGGTTTTAGGTCTTATGTTTAAGTCTTTAATCCATCTTGAGTTAATTTTTGTATAAGGTGTAAAGAAGGGGTCCAGTTTCAGTTTTCGGCATATAGCTAACCAGTTTTCCCAACACCATTTATTAAATAAGGAATCCTTTCCCCATTGCTTGTTTTTGTCAGATTTGTCAAAGGTCAGATGGTTGTAGATGTGTGACATTATTTCTGAGGCCTCCATTTTGTTCCATTGGTTTATATATCTGTTTTGGTACCAGTACCATGCTGTTTTGGTTACTGTAGCCTTATAGTATAGTTTGAAGTCAGGTAGTGTAATGCCTCCAGCTTTGTTCTTTTTGCTTAGGATTGTCTTGGCAATACGGGTTCTTTTTTGGTTCCAAATGAAATTTAAAGTAGGTTTTTTCTAATTCTGTGAAGAAAGTCAGTGGTAGCTTGATGGGGATAGCATTGCATCTGTAAATTACTTTGGGCAGTATGGACATTTTCACAATATTGATTCTTTCTATCCATGAGCAGGGAATGCTTTTCCATTTGTTTGTGTCCTGTATTATTTCCTTGAGCAGTGGTTTGTAGTTCTCCCTGAAGAGTTCTCTTTGAAGGGAGAATGTACAAGTTCTCCCTTGTATGTTGTATTCCTAGATATTTTATTCTCTTTGTGGCAATTGTGAATGGGAGTTCACTCATATTTGGCTCTCTGTTTGTCTATTATTGATGTATAGGAATGCTTGTGATTTTTGCACATTTTGGGCTGAGACAATGCGGTTTTTTAAATATACAATCATGCCATCTGCAAACAGAAACTGACTTTTCTTCTTCCTGTTTGAACACCTTTTTGCCTGGTTGCCCTGGCCAGAACTTCCAATGCTATGCTCAATAGGAATGGTGAGACAGGACATCCATGTCTTGTGCTGGTTTTCAAAAAGAATGCTTCCATCTTTTGCCCATTCAGTATGATATTGGCTGGGGGTTTGTCATAAATACCTCTCATTATTTTGAGGTATGTTCCATCAATACCTAGTTTATTGAGAGTTGCTAGCATGAAGGGGTGTTGAATTTTATCGAAGGCCTTCTCTGCATCGATTGAGATGATCATGTGGTTTTTGTCATTGGTTATATGTATGTGATGGATTATGTTTATTGATTTGCGAATGTTGAGCCAGCATTGCATCCCAGGGATGAAGCCGACTTGATTGTGGTGGATAAGGTTTTTGATGTGCTGCTGGATTCGGTTTGCCAGTATTTTATTGAGGATTTTCGCATTGATGTTCATCAGCGATATTGGCCTGAAATGTTCTTTTTTTGTTGTGTCTCTGCCAGGTTTTGTTATCAGGACGATGCTGGCTTCATAAAATGAGTTAGGGAGGTGCCCCTCTTTTTCTATTGTTTGGAATAATTTCAGAAAGAATGGTACCAGCTCCTCTTTGTACCCCTTGTAGAATTCATCTGTGAATCCGTCTGGTCTTGAGCTTTTTTGGTTGGTAGACTATTAATTACTGCCTGAATTTCAGAACTTGTCATTGGTCTATTCAGGGATTCAACTTCTTCCTGGTTTAGTCTTGGGAGGGTGTATGTTTCCAGGAATTTATCCATTTCTTTTAGATTTTCTAGTTTATTTTCATAGAGGTGTTTATAGTATTATCTGATGGTAGTTTGTATTTCTGTGGGATCAGTTGTAACACCCCTTTTTCATTTTTTATTGTGTCTATTTGATTTTTCTCTCTTCTTTATTAGTTTGGCTAGTCATCTATCTATTTTGTTAATCTTTTCAAAACACCAGCTCCTGGATTCATTGATTTTCTGAAGGGTTTTTTGTGTCTCTATCTCCTTCAGTTCTGCTCTGATCTTATTTATTTCTTGTCTTCTGCTAGCTTTTGAATTTGTTTTATCTTGCTTCTCTAGTTCTTTTCATTGTGATGTTAGGGTGTTGATTTTAGATCTTTCTTGCTTTTTCCTGTGGGCATTTAGTGGTATACATTTTCCTGTAAACACTGCTTTAGCTGTGCCCCAGAGATTCTGGTACATTGTGTCTTTGTTCTTATTGTTTTCAAAGAACTTATTTATTTGTGCTTAATTTTGTTATTTACCCAGTAGTCATTCAGGAGCAGGTTGTTCAGTTTCCATGTAGTTGTGGGGTTTTGAGTGAGTTTTTAAATCCTGAGTTCTAATTTGATTGCACTGTGGTCTGAGAGACTGTTTGTTATGATTTCCATTCTTTTGCATTTCCCAAGGAGTGTTTTCCTTCCAATTATGTGGTTAATTTTAGAATAAGTATGTTGTAGTGCTGAGAAGAATGTATATTCTGTTGACTTGTGATGGAGAGTTCTGTAGATGTCTATTAGGTCTACTTGATCCACAGCTGAGTTCAAGTACTGAACATTCTTGTTAATTTTCTGTCTCGTTGATCTGTCTAATATTGAGAGTGGGGTTTTAAAGTCTCCCACTATTATTGTGTGGAAATCTAAGTCTCTTTGTAGGTCTCTAAGAACTTGCTTTATGAATTTGGGTGCTCCTGTACTAGGTACATATATATTTAGGATAGTTAGCTCTTCTTGTTGCATTGATCCTTTTACCATTATATACTGCCCTTCTTTGTCTTTTTTGATCTTTGTTGGTTGAAAGTTTGTTTTATCAGAGAGTAAGATTGCAACCCCTGCTTTTTTTTTTTCTTTCCATTTGCTTGGTAAATCTTTCTTTAATCCTTTATTTTGAAACTATGTGTGTCTTTGCAGGTGACATGGGTCTCCTGAATACAGCACACCTGTAGGTCTGGATTCTTTATCTAATTTTCCAGTCTGTGTCTTTTAATTGGGGCATTTAGCCCATTTACATTTAAGGTCAATATTGTTATGTGTGAATTTGATCCCGTTACTATGATGTTAGCTGGTTATTTTGCCCATTAGTTGATACAGTTTCTTCATAGTGTTGATGGTCTTTACAATTTGGTATGGTTTTGCAGTGGCTGGTACCAGTTGTTTCTTTTCATATTCCTTCAGCACTTGTAAGACAGGCCTGGTTGTAACAAAATCTCTCAGCATTTGCTTGTCTGTAAAGGATTTTATTTCTTTTTTGCTTATGAACCTTAGTTTGGCTGGATATGAAATTCTGGGTTGAAAATTCTTTTCTTTAAGAATATTGAAATATTGGCCCCCACTCTCTTCTGGCTTGTAGGGTTTCTGCAGAGAGATCTGCTGTTAGTCTGATGGGCTTCCCTTTGTGGATAACCTTACCTTTGTCTCTGGCTGCCCTTAACATTTTTCCTTCATTTCAACCTTGGTGAATCAGACGATTATGTGTCTTGGAGTTGCTCTTCCCGAGGAGTATCTTTGTGGTGTTCTTTGTATTTCCTGAATTTGAATGTTGCATGTCTTGCCAGGTTGGGGAATTTCTCCTGGATAATATCCTGAAAAGTGGTTTCCAAGTGGTTCCATTCTCTCTGTCACTCTCAGGTACACCAATCAAATGTCAGTTTGGTCTTTTCACATAGTCTTATATTTCTTGGAGGCTTTGTTTGTTCCTTTTCATTCTTTTTCCTCTAATCTTGTCTTCATGCTTTATTTCATAAAGTTGATCTTCAATGTCTGATATCCTTTCTTTCGCTTGATCAATTCAGCTATTGATACTAGTGTATGCTTCATGAAGTTTTCGTGCTGTGTGTTTCAGCTCCATTAGTTCATTTATGTTCTTCTCTAAACTGGTTATTCTAGTTAGCAATTCCTCTAAATTTTTTTTTCAAAGTTCTTAGTTTCCTTGCATTGGGTTAGAACATGCTCCTTTAGCTCAGAGGAATTTATTACCTACTTTCTGAAGCCTACTCTGTCAATTCATCAAACTCATCCTCTGTCCAGTTTTGTTCCCTTGCTGACGAGGAGTTGTGATCCTTTGGAGGCAAAGAAGTGTTCTGGATTTTGGAATTTTCAGCATTTTTACACTGGTTTTTCCTCATCTTCATGGATTTATCTACCTTTGGTCTTTGATGTTGGTGACCTTAGGATGGGGTTTCTGTGTGGACATCCTTTTTGTTGATATTGATGCTATTCATTTCTGTTGGTTAGTTTTTCTTCTAACAGTCAGGCCCCTCTACTGCAGGTCTGCTTTAGTTTGCTGGAGGTCCGCTCCAGAGTCTGTTTGCCTGGGTGTCACCAGCAGAGGCTGCACAATAGCAAACATTGCTGCCTGTTCCTTCCTCTAGAAGTTTTGTCTCAAAGAAGCACCCACCAGATGTCATCCAGAACTCTCTTTATGAGATGTCTGTCTACCCCTGCTGGGAGGTGTCTCCCAGCCAGAAGGCACAGGAGTCAGGACCCACTTGAGGAGGCAGTCTGTCCCTTAGCAGAGCTTGAGCACTGTGCTGGGAGATCTGCTGATCTCTTCAGAGCCAGCAGGCAGGAACATTTAAGTCTGCTGAAGCAACGCCCACAGCCACCCCTTTCCACAGGTGCTCTGTCCCAGGGAGATAGGAATTTTATCTATAAGCCCCTGACTGTGGCTACTGCCTTTCTTTCAGAGATACCCCACTGAGAGAGGAGGAATCTAGAGAGGCAGTTTGGCTACAGTGGCTTTGCTGAGCTGTGGTGGGCTCTACCCAGTCAGAACTTCCAGGTGGCTTTGTTTACACTGTGAAGGGAAAATTGCCTACTCAAGCCTCAGTAATGGTGTATGCCAGTGGATCTTAGCTTGCTGGGTTCCATGGGGGTGGTATCCACTGAGCTAGACCAACTGGCTCCCTGGCTTCAGTCCCCTTCTTAGGGGAGTGAATGCTTCTGCCTCACTGGCATTCCAGGCACCACTGGGGTACAGAAAAAAACCTCCTGCAGCTAGCTCAGTTTCTGCCTAAATGGCCACCCAGTTTTGTGCTTGAAACCCAGGGCCCTGGTGGTGTAGGCACCCAAGTGAATCTCCTGGTCTGCGTGTTGCAAACACTGTGGGAAAAGCGTAGTATCTGGGCTGAGAGCACCATTTCTCATGGCATGGTCCCTCACGGCTTCCCTTGGTTGGGGAGGGATTTCCCTCACCCCTTGTGCTTCCAGGGTGAGGTGATACCCCACCCTGCTTCAGCTCACCCTCCATGACCTGCACCCACTGTCTAACAAGTCTCAGTGAGATGATCCTTGTACCTCCGTTGGAAATGCAGAAATCACCTGCCTTCTGCATTGATCTTGCTGGGAGTTGCAGACCGGAGCTCTTCCTGTTTGGCCATCTTGCCAGCCACCCCAACCATAATTTCATATCCAGCCAAACTAAGCTCCATAAGCAAAGGAGAAATAAAATCTTTCCCTGACAGGCAAATGCTGAGGGATTTTGTCACCACCAGGCCTGCTTTACAAGAGCTCCTGAAGGAAGCACTAAATATGGAAATGAAAAACTGGTACCAGCCACTGCAAAAACACACCAAAATATAATGACATATGACACTATGAAGAAACTGAATCAACTAATGTGCAAAATAACCAGCTAGCATCATGAGGGCAGGCTCAAAGTCACACATAACAATATTAACTTTAAATGTAAATGGGCTAAATGCCCCAATTAAAAGACACAGACTGGCAAATTGAATAAAATGTCAAGACCCATAGGTGTGCTGTATTCAGGAGACCCATCTCAACCTATGCAAAGACACACATAGGTTCAAGATAAAGGGATAAAAGGAAGATTTACCAATCAAATGGAAACAAAACAAAACAAAAAAGGCAGGGGTTGCAATCCTAGTCTCTCATAAAACAGACTTTAAACCAACAAAGATCAAAAAAGACAACGAAGGGCATTACATAATGGTAAAGGGATCAATGAAACAAAAAGGGGCTAACTATCCTAAATATATATGCAACCAATACAGGAACACCCAAATTCATAAAGCAAGTTCTTAGAGACCTACAAAGAGACTTAGACTCCCACACAATAATAGCAGGAGAATTTTACACCCCACTGTCAATATTAGACAGATCAACAAGAAAGAAAGTTAACAAGAATATTCAGGATTTGAACTCAACTCTGGACCAAGTGGACCTAATAGAAACTGACAGAACTCTCCACCCCAAATCAACAGCATATACATTCTTCTCAGTGCCACATAGCACTTATTCTAAAATCAGCCGCATAATTGGAAGTAAAACACTCCTCAGCAAATGCAAAAGAATGGAAATCATAACAAAGAGTCTCTCAGACAACAGTGCAATCAAATTAGAACTCAGGATTAAGAAACTCACTCAGAACCACATAACCACATGGAAATTGAACAACCTGAATTGAATAACTAAATTAAGGCAGAAATAAAAAAGTTCTTTGAAACCAATGAGAACAAACAGACAATGTACCAGAATCTCTGGGACACAGTTAAGCAATATTTAGAGAGAAATATTAGTACTAAATGCCCACAGGAGAAAGCAGGAAAGATCTAAAATCGACACCCTGACATCACGATGAAAGAACTAGAGAAGCAAGACCAAACAAATTCAAAATCTAGGAGAAGATAAGAAATAACTAAGATCAGAGCAGAACTGAAAAAGATAGAGACACGAAAAACCCTTCAGAAAATCAACAAATCCAGGAGCTGGCTTTTTGGAAAGATTAACAAAATACATAGACCACTATCTAGACTAATAAAGAAAAAAAGGAAGAAGAATCAAATAGATAAAATGAAAAGTAATAAAGGGGATATCAGCACGGAGCCTACAGAAATGCAAACTACCATCAGAGAATACTATAAACACCTCTATGCAAATAAACTAGAAAATCTAGAAGAAATGGATAAATTGCTGGAAACATACACCCTCCCAAGACTAAACCAGGAAGAAGTCAAATCCCTGAATAGACCAATGACAAGTTCTGAAATTCAGGCAGTAATATATAGCTTACCAACCAAAAAAAGCCCAGGACCAGACAGATTCACAGAATTCTACCCGAGGTACAAAGAGGAACTGGTACCATTCCTTCTGAAATCATTTCAAACAACTGAAAAGCAGGGACTTCTCCCTCACTCATTCCACGAGGCCAGCATCATTCTGATACCAAACCAAGCAGAGCCAAAACAAAAAAGAAAACTTCAGGCCAATATTCCTGATGAACATCAATGCAAAAATCCTCAATGAAATACTGGCAAACTGAATCCAGCAGCACATTGAAGTCTTATCCACCATGATCAAGTCGACTTCATCCCTGGGATGCAAGGCTGGCTCAACATATGCAAATCAGTAAATGTAACCCATCACATAAACAGGACCGATGACAAAAACCATGTGATTATCTCAATAGATCCAGAAAAGGCCTTCAGTAAAATTCAATATCTCTTTATGCTAAAAACTTGTGGGGAAAAGAAAGAGAGATCAGACTGTTACTGTGTCTATGTGGAAAGAAGTAGACATAAGAAACTCCATTTTGTTCTGTACTAAGAGAAATTCTTCTGCCTTGAGATGCTGTTAACCTGTAACCCTAGCCCCAACTCTGTGCTTGCAGACATGTGCTGTGTTGACTCAAGTTTAATGGATTTAGGGCTGTGCAGGATGTGCTTTGTTAAAAAAGTGCTTGAAGGCAGTATGCTTGGTAAAAGTCATCCCCATTCTCTAATCTAGGGTACCCAGGGACACAATACACTGCAGAAGGCCACAGGGACCTCTGCCCAGGAAAGCCAGGTATTGTCCAAGGTTTCTCCCCATGTGACAGCCGGAGATATGGCTTTGTGGGAAGGGAAAGATGTGACCGTCCCCAGTCTGACACCAGTAAACGGTCTGTGCTGAGGAGGATTAGTGAAAGAGGAAGGCCTCTTTGCAGTTGAGATAAGAGGCAGGTATCTGTCTCCTGCTCGTCCCTCGGAATGGAATGTCTTGGTGTAAAACACGATTGTATGTTCTATTTACTGAAATAGGAGAAAACCGCCTTAGGGATGGAGGTGAGACATGCTGGCGGCAATACAGCTCTTTAATGCACCAAGATGTTTATGTACGTGCATATCAAAGCACAGCACCTTTCCTTAAACTTATTTATGACACAGAGACCTTTGCTCACATGTTTTCCTGCTGACTCTCTCCCCACTATTACCCTATTGTCCTGCCACATTCCCCTCTCTGAAATGGTAGAGATAGTGATCAATAAATACTGAGGGAACTCAGAGATCAGTGCCCGGGAAGGTCCTCAGTATGCTGAGTACCAGTCCCCTGGGCCCACTGTTCTTTCTCTATACTTTTGTCTCTGTGTCTTATTTCTTTCCTCAGTCTCTCGTCCCACCTGACAAGAAACACCCACAGGTGTGGAGGGGCTGGCCCCCTTCAAAACTCTCAATAAACTAGGTATTGATGGAATGTATCTCAAAATAATAAGAGCTGTTTATGACAAACCCATAGCCAATGTCATACAGAATGGGTGAAAGCTGGAAGCACTCCCTTTGAACAGCAACATGAGACACAGATGTCCTCTTCTGCCACTCCTATTCATCATAGTGTTGAAAGTTCTGGCCAGGGAAATCAGTCAATACAAAACAATTAAGGGTATTCAAATAGGAAGAGAGGAAGTCAAATCGTCTCTATTTGCAGATGACAATATTGTATATTTAGAAAATCCCGTCATCTCACTCTAAATTCTTTAAGCTGATAAGTAACTTCAGCAAAGTCTCAGGATAGAAAATCAGTGTGCAATAATCACCAGCATTCCTATACATCAACAATAGTTAAGCAGAGAGACAAATCATGATGGACTACTGTTCACAATTGCTACAAAGAGAATAAAATGCCTAGGAATACAACATACAAGGGATGTGAAGGACCTCTTCAAGAACTACAAACCACTGCTCAAGGAAATAAAAGAAGACACAAACAAAAGAAAAAAGTTTCATGCTCATGGATAGGAAGAATCAATATCGTGAAAATGGCCATACTGCCCAAAGTAATTTACAGATGCAATGCTATCCCCATCAAGCTACCACTGACTTTCTTCACAGATTAAAAAAAAAAAACAACTACTTTAAATTTCATTTGGAACCAAAAAAGAACCCATATTGCCAAGACAATCCTAAGCAAAGAGGACAAAGCTGGAGGCATCACACTGCCTGACTTCAAACTATACTACAAGGCTGCAGTAACCAAAACAGCATGGTAGTGGTAACAAAACTGATATGTAGACCAATGAAACAGAACAGAGTCCTCAGAAATAACACCACCCGGGTACAATCATCTGATCTTTGAGAAATCTGACAAAAACAAGCAATGGGGAAAGAATTCCCTATTTAATGAATGGTGCTGGGAAACGGGCTAGCCAAATGCAGAAAACAGAAACTGGACCCCTTCCTTATACCTTATACAAAACTTAACTCGAGAATGATTAAAGACTTAAATGTAAAACCAAAAACGATAAAAACCCTGGAAAATCCTAGGCAATACCGTTTAGGACATAGGCATGGGCAACGACTCCATGACTGAAACACCAAAAGCAATGGCAACAAAAGCCAAAATTGACAAATGGGATCTAATTAAACTAAAGAGCTTCTACACAGCAAGGGAAACTATCATCAGATTGAACAGACAACCTACAGGATGGCAGAAAATTTTTGTGATATCCCCATCTGACAAAGGTCTAATATCCAGAATCTACAAGGAAATTAAACAATTTTTTTAAAATTTTGAGATGGAGTCTCACTCTCTTGCCCAGGCTGGAGTGCACTGGCACAGTCTCAGCTCACTTGAACCTCTGACTCCTGGGTTCAAGCGATTATCCTGCCTCAGCCTCCCTAGTAGCTGGGATTATAGGCGCCTACCACCATGCCTGGCTAATTTTTTTATTTTTAGTAGTGATGGGGTTTCACCATGTTGGCCAGACTGGTCTTGAACTCCTGACCTCAGGTGATCCACCTGCCTTGGTCTCCCAAAGTACTGGGATTACAAGCATGAGCCAACACACCTGGCCGAAGTTAAACAAATTTACAAGAGAAAAAAACGAACGACCTCATCAAAAAGTGGGCAAAGGATTTAAACAGACACTGCTCAAAAGAAGACATTTTTTTGTGGCAAAAACAAAAAACAAAAAACAAAAAAACTCATCATCACTGATCATTAGAGAAATGCAAATAAAAACAATGAGACACCATCCCATGCCAGTCACAATGACGATTATTAAAAAGTCAAGAAACAACAGATGCTGGCAAGACTGTGGAGAAATAGGAATGCTTTTACACTGTTGGTAAAAGTGTAAATTAGTTCACTTTATTAGTGAAATTAGTAAAATTGGAGTGTAAATTAGTTCAACCATTGTGGAAGACAGTGTGGAGATTTCTCAAGGATCTAGAACCAGAAATATCATTTGACCCAGCAATCCCATTACTGGGTATATACCCAAAGTATCATAAGTCATTCTACTATAAAGACACATGCACACATATGTTTATTGCAGCAGTTTACAATAGCAAAGATTTGGAACCAACCCAAATGCCCATCAACGATAGACTGGATAAAGAAAATGTGACACATATACACTATGGAATACTATACAGCCATAAAAGAGAATGAGTTCAGTCATTTGGAGAGACATGGATGAAGCTGGAAGCCATCATTCTCAGCAAACTAACAGGAATAGAAAACCAAACACTGCATGTTCTCACTCATAAGTGAGAGTTGAACAATGAGAAAACATGGAACAGGGAGAGGAACATCACACACGAGGGCCCGTTGGGTCAGGGGCAAGGGGAAAGAGAGCATTACTACAAATATCTAATGCGTGTGAGGCTTAAAACATAGATGATGAGTTGATAGGTGCAGCAAACCACCATGGCACATGTATACCTGTGTAAGAAACCTGTACATTCTGCACATGTATCCCAGAACTTAAAGTAAAAATTAAAAAAAGTACACCTATGTTTATAGCTGCTTTATTTTTAAATGTCACATTAGAAAAAAACAGCAATAGGATTATAAATCATGCTGCTATAAAGACACATGCACACATATGTTTATTGTGGCACTATTCACAATAGCAAAGACTTGGAATCCACCCAGATGTCCATCAGTGACAGACTGGATTAAGAAAATGGGGCACATATGCGCCATGGAATACTATGCAGCCATAAAAAAGGATGAGTTCGTGTCCTTTGCAGGGACATGGATGCAGCTGGAAACCATCATTCTCAGCAAACTATTGCAAGAACAGAAAACTAAACACCACATGTTCTCACTCATGGGTGGAAATTGAACAATGAGATCACTTGGACACAGGAAGGGGAACATCACACATCAGGGCCTATTGTAGGGAGGGGGGCGGGGGAGGGATAGCCTTAGGAAATATACCTAATGTAAATGATAAGTTAATGGGTGCAGCACACCAACATGGCACATGTATACATATGTAACAAACCTGCACGTTGTGCACATGTACCCTAGAACTTAAAGTATAATTAAAAAAAAAAAAAAGAAAAAACAGCAATATCCTTCCACTTACCAATAATGAAACAAAGCACAGTACATCCATACAATGGAACACTACTTAGTAGTATGAAAAATTAGCAATAAGTTATCGATACTTGCAAAAACTTGCATGAATCTTGAGGACATTATGCTGAATGTAAAAAGCCAGAGTCAAATGATTAGATACTGTATGATTCTATTTATGTAACACTTTTGAAATGATGAAATTATAGAGATGAAAAATTGATCAGTGATTGGAGGGATTTGGGAAGAAGAATACTGTGGGTGTGGCAGTAGGGGGAAACCAAGGGAAATCTTCTGTGGTGAAGAAACATTTCTATATTCAATGTCATTCTGGTTATATGATCTACACATGTGACAAAATATTACGGAATGAAACATAGAGGAATATCTCACTCCAAAAATGAGTGCATGCAAACACTGGTAAAATTTGGTAAGATTGTACTGTAGATATTTGGTGAAATCTCATAAGACTTGTAGTGTAGATAATTAGATGATACCAATGTCCATTTCCTGGTTTTGATAATACATTCAATTAAAAAGTCAGTATTGCTGTAGGTTGGGTGATGGGTATACAGGAACTCTATGTACTATTTTGCTAATTTCTTCATAGTCTACAATTAATTCTGAATGAAAACTTAAAAACAACTGAAAGACTGGTTCGTTGTGTGGACTCACTCCAAGAATACTGAAGTCACCAAGAATGAGGACATGGGGTATGCTGGAAGGAAGTTTGTAAACCGAGCACATAGGTAGAAGGTAATATAATTTGCATTCACCAACCCAACACAAAATTAAGCACATATTAAATTTTTATATTTGTTTCCAATAACTCTTAAAATGAATATATACACTTTTATAGACACAAGGCTGAATCATGCATCTCTGCTCTCACCAATAATTGTACATGTCTTTGATAAGAAGGCAAGGGTACCTGCATACCTGGAATGGGAATGACAACTTTCTTCAACTTCAGAATGTCTGAGGTTGATATGTGTTATTCTCTCACATGTTTACCAGGATTTAAAAATGTCAAGTCACTATAGAAATTACGTTACAAAGAGGTTCTAGACAACACAGAATGTGAATAGGAATTTTTGGACATCCATATCAAGGCTATGCAGAATTTAGATTTAAATTTTGATGTGACAATTACAATGGTGAATTTAATTCAAAGATTAACTATCTCTCCTACTCCCAATGTGGGAGTTTTGCAGGTGAAATGCTTCTCCAGAGAAGGGGCTGCATTCTATTGCTTCTCTCTTCTCCCCTAACCCCCACACTTTTGTTCTGTATTTTTATCCATGGCTTCTGACCCTGGAGGGCTGAACATATCGCTGTGAGGAGGGTAAGGAAAGAAGGGCATTGACTTTGTGGCTTGTCCTGTTGGCCTGACCTGCCTGGCCCTCTCTGGACTTTATATTATTACAGAGTTCACTCCTATGAATATCATAAACCTAACAGCAAGCCCTATCACTTCAAGGCCACAAAAGATAATGCTCATTATTCAGAGCACTCCAGCCTTGCCATTCTAAATAAGAGGGATCTTGCCACCATGACCAAAGTACATGGTGGGGCACAAGGAATAAAACTCACGTATGAATTCTTCACCATTCCCTAAAAACTCTGTGCTTTTATTAACAGTGCCACTGTAAATTATTTCTTTCCCCATTTCCATCTGTCCAGATCCTATTTAACTCTCCTGGCCCAATACAAAAATTTAGGTGACTGGCAAAATTTACAGAGGGTACAATTATAACAATAATACTGGGTCAGTTGTAGTCATCAGTTAAAATTCTACCTATTACACAAAGCATTCCATGATCCACTCACTTCTACATAGACACTCAGAAATGAGATCTGCTGTGTCTTTTCTCTCCTTCCTTGTGTTTGCATCCTGCAAGGTTTCAGAACAATTGGACCAATATGATGGGCATGAGCATTGAGATTTCTTCTTCTACACTCTGCTGTCACTGCTAGATAACAGGAAACAAATTCCACCTGTATCTATAGGCAGCATTGATACATTGACAATAATGGTGCCCAACTGATACCACACCATCATACAGAACAAGAATCATAGCAGTCTCTTCGGATTCTAGAGCGCTGCCACATAGGTGAGAAGAATATATGCTTACCGTGATTTTTGTCATTGTGTAGTGACATAAATTTCTCAGGTGGCCTGAATCACAACACTAGTTATCTTCAGCCTGTGGTTATGGTAAAGTCATACTTTACCCACATATTCTGAAAAGAGATACCTGAGGACAAATGCACAAATGGCACAGTTTCAGACTGGGGCAATCCTATAACCTCACTTTTGCTTAGTTTGCCTGGAATGAGCATGTGACCCACGTTGGCCATGCAGTCAGCTTGAGAATCCCAAATCCCTGAAACCAGGTCCAGTGTTCTTCCCATTCTAGCACTTACACATTCTGCTTCCCTACCTATCCTGGATTTCTAGATGCTGAATTGGGTTTGCCCGGAAGCAAGGGCTTCTTCTGCTGGAACACAGGGTCATGGTTGTCACAAGCATTGCTTGTGACCTAAGCACCTGCAGGATCTCTTGAAAATACTTTCAGGAATTTTGCATTGGTGTGATGTTGTACTATAGAATGAGGACTGTTGTAAGATTCAGCCTATTCAGTCATCAATTATTAAACCGTTGCTTATATTGTTGTCTTGCATGAGTAGCCACCTGGTGAATATTCTTTGTGTGTGTGTGTGTGTTTGAGACAGAGTCTCGCTCTGTCGCCCAGGCTGGAGTGCAGGGGTGCGATCTCCGCTCACTGCAAGCTCCACCTCCCGGGTTCATGCCATTCTCCTGCCTCAGCCTCCGAAGTAGCTGGGACTACAGGCGCCCACCACCACACCCAGCTAATTTTTTGTAGTTTTAGTAGAGATGGGGTTTCATCATGTTAGCCAGGATGGTCTTGATCTCCTGACCTCGTGATCTGCCCCCCTTGGCCTCCCAAAGTGCTATGATTACAGGCGTGAGCCACTGCGCCTGGTGTGAATATTCTCTAATTTATTAAAATCATGTTATCCTGCTTCAGCTGGGTGCTTGGGTGTGGCATTCCTCTTCAGGATGGCAGCAAGATAACTTGGAATTTTTAGATACCTTCTCCTCTGAGCACCCTTGAACCACAAACACAACGCTTGGATAGCATGTGTCATATTAGGAGGCAGTCTTTCCTGCACTAGTGTCCTTCCTTCACAGGCTGTGAGCTCTGGGAATGTGGGTATGTTTACTTTGACTCCTAAGTGTCTGGCATGCAAGCTAGAGAATAGAAGATGCTCAGTATATATTTATATAACAAACAGTAAATAAATGAGAGATATTGCTATGAAAAGCCCACTTAATGATATATTCAGGAGTGTAAGTAGACAGATTAATTGAAAATGTCTGTTAACCAGTATTTATAAAAAAGGATACATTTGTAACATGAATATTTCAATTTTACCTAGAATTCATTCACTATAATAGAACTAGACTGTAGAACAATCCTTTGTGTAGGGTTCAGCAAATAGAATTCTACTGTCTGGCTGAAAGCATATCTATCAATCATTGTCTATAATTTGCAGTTTGGATTAGTTTAAGTGTAGATCTTAGCATCAGATGCAGAGCATTCTGTCTTAGGAAATTGTTCAATATTGCTCATTTTTGTTTAATCTTGTAGAGTTGGAAGACTCACACCTAGTGACCTAACAATAATTTTGGAACCTGTTTTTATTTTCCATTGGAGCATTCACATTCGTTTTTATGGAAACTGCAATTCTTCTTACACACTAGTTTTTCATTGATCTGTGCTGTATTTTGATAAATTAGGAAATTATATTCACAAGCCTAATTGGCAAAAGCAGGACAAGAAACAGATTCAATTGGTTCTTGTGATTGTGATAACTCAGTGCCCTTGAGCCCAGGTGTACTAGAGCATCAGTGAATGGCCACGAAGACTCAGCATTTGCTTGGCATCAGTCAATATATTTGCTTCATGAAGTGGAAACGATTAATTATACAGATAGAACATATTAGTGAGAGACTTATTTGAAAGGTGTTTGCTTTTATGTAGAATTAGCACAGTGCCTGATGAATTATGATTCAATGTTTGTTGAAGTCATGCCTAAAATATAGTCATGAATGGCAGCTCCCAAAAAGTGCCAAGAGAGACTTTCATGTATTTTCTCACTTTCTGGAGAAAACTCCTGGATGTCCTGTATGCTCCTCCTCCATATGAAACCAAGAGGAAATGATATCATTGGCCTGGGAAAGAAGGCAGCTCATGAGCCGATTCCCGCATCCCCTTCATTCTTCTTCCCGGAGGCAGTGAGCAGACCTCCGATGAAAGGGAACAGAACGACCAACTGCAGAGGATACTGTTAAGTGGAAGGTGCCTACAAGAGTTCCAGTGAGACCTGGTGACTGAGCCAGCCTTTGCAAGATGCTGGATGACCCCGTGATTATCAGGTGGGAGCTACTTGAGAAAAATAATGAGTATCTTCTAAATTTCACACCTAGTCTCTTGCACTAGAAATTCAAAGACATGAATCCCTGCTCTTAAAGACCTCAGAGTGTGGTAGAAGAGAAAGATGTGTGAAGAAATATTTCAAGTACAGTGTTTTAAGTGCTGTAGTAGAGCAACGTGTGAGGCCAAGTGAGTTTAGAACGGGCTTCAGGGACAGAATCTAAGCTTTCCTGAAGCTAAAGTTTTCTTTTGTCAAAGAAAAAGAATGTCACTAACATAAAAATAAGCAGTTTTTCATGTGAGGAACAAAATTATTTGAGCCAATTGCCAGGTGAAAATTCTCTACAGAATTCCTCATGATAGACAACATCTTTAGCCAAAACTGTACAATTGATATCACAGACTTCCAGAGTGGGCTCTCCCAATAACCCTCAGTCTGAAAGCTCCTTGCCTGGAGAATTGGCTGCAAACATTGCCTTCCTGCTTCCTCCGACATTTAGGAAACCCTCACTACAGCCACGTTCTAATACAGCATTTGAAAATTGAGAATGGACAGATAGGATTCAGCATCAGCAGAGTGCTGGGCCTGGAAGAGGAATGGATCTGGACTGAGGGGACCTGAGTTCAACATTGTGAACAGTGTGATAGGAGCCACCAATAAATTTGTTTGAACAAATTGAAAACTAGATACCTCTTTATTGCTTTCATAGCTCCTTTGTAATGTCTCTCCTGCATTCAAATGGCATGTGTCAGCTCCCTTCAGTGAGGGTCAATCTGAGGGGCAGCCTCACTGTCGGTGAGAAGCAAACAGCCAGCTGTGATGTCACACCTTCTCTTGATGTCTCTTCTGTCTGCTTGAGTTATCTGGGGAAGAAATAACCACTGGTAGAAAATAGTTCTGAATTTTATACTGATTCCGTTTCTAAAATTCTGTTTTTAATTTTGGTAAAATTTATATAACATACATTTTACAACTATAACCATTTAAAGTGTTCAATTCAGTGTCAGTAAGTACATTCAAAATAAGTTGTAACTGTTACCACTGCGCCCTTTAAGAACTTTTCATTATTTCACACAGAAATTCTGTGCTCATTAAATAATGGCTACTCATTCTTTCCATCATCCAGCACCAGGCTCCTCCTAATTTATTTTCTGTATTCACGAATTTCCTAGTTTCAATACCTCATAAAATTTGAACTTACAATATTGTTCTTTGGTATCAGGCTTATATTGCTAAGCACGATGTTTCCAGGTTCATGTATGTCACAGTATGTATTAGAATTCTGTACGAACTGTAAGTTATTATCCAGATACTGTAATTGACATTAGCATGGAAAGGTCAGATATTTTCAGTGTTGCTTCTCATGTTAACAGCCATAAAACTAACTGAAAGTTAAGCCGGAACAATTTGTACAAACCCCAGATTCTCCTGCAACTGAAACAATGTCCAAGCAAATAAATGATTTTCAAGATAATGTCCACTTTGAAACCAATACTGAGGCTTCCATTGGCCAAATTGAACTGATGGGACATATTAATGGGCTCCTCACTGGTTCATTAGTCCAGGAAGAGCTAAATAAGAACTTACCAGTTCTTAAGGGAAAGGGGCTATGGTTGTCTTTGCTAGAAACCAAGGCCAACATGTCACCATTCTGTGGACAAATGACATCAGAGGACTTTTCACAAAACCAATTCCCTGGACTGTTTTTATGAAGAGAGATTTTATCTCTAAGCACATTATTTTGCTCTATATATGAGAATTCAATGGAACTTAGAGATAGCAGAACTCACTTATTCGGAATCAAGTTATCAACTGCAGTAATGCCTCCAGTCATAAAAGGAAACATGATTTTTAAGGGAACATAGTCTGACAGATTAATAAGGAATCTTCCTTCTTGATATAATCAGATACGAACAAGTATAAAGAAGAGTTTTAAGGTTTCAGATAGGAACTCCATTAATTACAATGAAAATTATAGAAGAAGTGTTCAGTAAGAAAGATTCAGTGTAAGATAACACAGAAAATGTGTTGGTAATATCAAGGAGAATCTAAACATTGCACTGTCAGACTAACGCTTTCCATGGGTGAAAACTGCAACTGTCAGGTTAGATAAACATCTATTCGAAGACCGTGAGGAACCACTGAGACATTTCTGAGGCAGAAGGCTAAGAAAAATGCATATAACTGTCAAGGGTGGCAGGGCAGTGTTGGTCTCAAAGTCCTGTCGGACTGAAAGGGCAGAGGCTCTTCCTCACTGGCCCCATCTGCTTTCTGACAGCTCCAGGGTTTCCTGAGGAAGCTGCCCTCCACCTTCATCCACCTCAGACATGTCCTGCAGAGCCCCCTGGAGAATCAGCTTCAGGTTCTGCCAATTTTGATGCTGCCTAAAGGAGCCCATGAAAAAGTAAATGATGGGGTTGGCACTGCTGTTAGGAGATGACAGGAAAATGGAAACTAGATGAACGTGACAATATAAGACCAGGACATGTGGATCCTGGAATACAGGGCCCACTGAATGCCAAAGGGCAGGCCGCAGAGGAGAAAGACCAGCACTGTGAGCAAGATGGTCAGGTACAGCCTGGTCAGCGGCATCTTCCGGGATCTACAGAGGATCCTGATCACTAGGACCAGGCTGGACACACAGAGAATCACACATAAAAACATCAGCCACACGACTGTGATGGATCTGATGTTTGACACCAAACAGAATTAGCACCACTAAACAGGAAGTCACAGAACATCCACTCCAGAATGCTCCGCAGCAGGGACAGGACCCAGAGCAGGACACACAGGACCACTGACAGGTGTGTGGGGCGGTGGCATCGGTACCAGATGGGCCACAGGATGCACAGGCAGCAGTCAGTGCTCATGGTGCTCAGAATGTTCAGGCCTGCCAAGTAGGGAAATGTCATCACAGGATAGAGGATTAGAGAGATGGGATGGACATTATTGATGAGGCATAATGGGGACATATAATGTGGCCACTGAGGAAGAGGAAGTCGGCCGCAGACGGGTTGAGGATGTAGGTGGAGACAGCGTTCCTGCGCATGCAGCAGCCCAGGAGCCAGAGAACAACCACATTTCCTGTCAGTCCGACAAGGGAAATGATGCACGTCAGCACCGTGAGGCTCAGGGTCTGCTTGTAGCAAAGAGTCTCCTCAGTTCTGTTAACTGGTGTCAGTTCTGTACCCAAGGCTGAGATGGTTGGATCCATGCTCAGAAACCCCAGTCTGGTGCCCTGGGAACACAAACCAGATATGATCACCAGCTGTATCATCTTTGATTCTCCCCACCACCCTGCCATGTGAGATTTACTGTCTTTATTTTAAGGAGAGAGAAACAGAGGCTCACAGAGAATAAGTCACCTATCAAAAGGTGGGGGTCCTCAAATCCAGTCTGAAATCCAGTTCCTATTGATTCTGAAGCCTGACCTCTGTCTGCTGCCACACAAATTCTGTGCTGACATGGGAATAACCTTATGATCAAAACACCCCAACTCATCCGGCCAGGGCTGTGGACCCAATCCTTACTGTATCTTGGGCCTGACATTTTCTCTCAGGTGGAGGAATTCAGATACACTAAGAGGCGGTTGTGACACCCTCATGACTAGGACTGATCATCCATGGACAGGAAAGAAGACCATGCACTATGAACCAGGGGAAAATGTGACCTTCACTAGAATAAGTGTGAAAATGACTGGGCCTGGTAGGTAAGAAATAATTCAGTGTGTCAGCATTGCAGACAGGACTACATTTTACATTTCATACTCCCGGTGCCTGTTTCCATGAGCAGCACACTGTGCTCTTCATAAACATTCATTCAATGAATGAATGCATGCATGAGGAGCCTAATGGTAATGGTAGATTTTGGTGAAATGGAAAATAAAAATGAAAGCACCATGTACAACATCAGAACACATAAGTGTAATTAGATGAAGAAAATTTCATCCATCAGAATTCGATTTGTGGACAACTCTATCTGTGTTAAAAAGAATTATTGATGTGTGCCTAACCTGAAATTAATCACTGATGTGTCTTTAAAATGAGGACTCGATGTGGTCATGCTGAACATCTAGAAGCATTTTGTATACAATGTTTGCGTAGGGTGTGGGTCTGAGTTGAAATGCTCAGCCATATAGCAGAGGAAAGAGTAAGTGAGGGCGAGGTCTGAGTGCCACTGAAAAAGGTTATTGAAGTGTTGGAATATCTATGGGGGAGTGCTAAGTGTTCTGCTGGGTATAAACAATGTAAACCGATTTCATTCTTTCTTTCAGGAGATCTTTGTTAGCATTTCTTTGTTGCTGTAAACATTTGTATGAGAGAAGTCCGTGATGGGATATAGGAGATGTGTAGGGCTTGGAGTATAAAGAGAGATGTTCATGCAGATTTCAACTGGAGAATGAGGACTGGGTCTAATATGGGAGAATAACAGCAGCTGATTGGGAGTTTTTAAGGTATTGTCTCTCCTAATCATCTGAAGAGCCTAGGAGGTAAGAATGAGTATTATTCCCATACGGCAGATAATGCACTGGAACACACAAAAAGTGAACTATTCATTCTCGGACTCATATAGTGCGAATTTGAGCCCAGCAGGGATGACTCACGATCTAGTCTTGGAGCAGCCCTTTAGACCCGCACCACTCTGTCAATTATACATGTTAGAGGGGGTAAAGCAGAGGAGTGATTCTCAAGTTAAATCCAAGTTGGCAGTCAAAATTGTGGGTTGAAAAAAAAAACTAACCTAAACAAATTTCAGATAGAGAAAGAGAAGCAAATCAAATATGGAACAAAATAGAGGAGAGTGAAAGCTATTTAGGAACAAATTCAGGAGTTCCTTTTTGCCTATCAGAGGCCACCTTTGCTCTGGAATCCTGAGAATGCACACGGGCAGGAGCTTTCCAGGTAGAAAGAAGATGCACCCTCCTCTGGGAGTACAAAAAAGCATCTGGAGTGAGTTCATCCATCATGAGCTCTTTTAGAGAGACAAGCTGCTACTGCCCTGATTGGCTCGAAAAGGAAATGGGAGGAAAAGGAGAACATCTGTTACTCACACTCAGAGCACTAAACACTTTGTCCATCTATATTTAGGGTAATGGTGTACTTGTCTTCCTCATGAAACCTGAAGCTTCATAACAACTAAGTCATGCCTGTCGTTTTCACTGTGGTATCACCAACATGTAGCATGTATTCCTTAAATATCATCTATGGTATTATCTTCATATAACGTAAGATGAAGCCAAGACCTAGAAAATTAAAGGGTTTTTCTGAGATCACAACACAAACAGTAGGTCCAGTAACAGCCCCTGGTCCCTGGAACTCTCATGAGACTTCTATACGGTTCTCTGTCACATCACTCATCATTTCAGAGGAGTTCCTGATAAATCTTGATGTGAGCACAGAATCAGAAACAGTCAGAGGCAGAGGAGACTGCTACATTGCCCTAATATTCATTTTCCTCTTTGGTCACATAACAATTCTGAGAGTTTAAAAGCAGCAGAAGGACCCACATTCCAGTTTTCCTTGATGGAGGGAGCCATTGTATGACAAAGTGCGGTTCAAGGAAAGATGCACAAAAGTGATATAAGCAAGTCCTGGCTCAGAAGATCAATCAAAGAAGCAAAACTTCTCCTTTCCTTCATTTTTTTCCATCATACTGGAATGCTGGTGTGGCTGGAAACCATGTGGGATCACAAGGATAAGGGTAACTCTCTAGGGATTGTGGAGTAGTAATTTTTGGAATTCCGATGTACAATGCCTTGGAGCATCCAGCACAGATCTCAAAGATAGTCATTTCTGGGTATTCAAGAGGCTTGTTTCTGGAACCGCAGCACACATCAAAATCTGTAGATGCTCAATTTCCTTATATAAAATGATGTGATAGTTGTACAAAACCTATGCACTTTCTCCCAGACACATTAAATCATTTTAAGTTACTTAGAATAACTGACAAAATGTAAACGCCATGTAAATTCTTGTTTTACTATATTTTTTGGAAGTAATGACAAGGAAAAACAAGTTTGTTCCTGTGCAATGCATACACAACTCCACCATACCATTATTTTAAAAATAGTTTCCACCTTTAGTTTGTTGAATCTGCAGATTCAGGACCTAGTGACACAGAGGCACAACTGTACTTTCTTGTTTAAGATATTTCTACTTTGTGTATTTATGAGAGCAGCCAAACTTATATTCTTAACAAAAGAAATATATTCTCTCTTTAAAATTACAGTTTCTTTTCTATGCATTTTTGATGAATGCAAACATTTCTGCACAGAAGTGACAGTAGAGAAAGACATGCCAAACATTAAGGTAGTCTGATAGACCTGAAATGAGACAGGAATCAATCACCTTTAGACAGAGAAAACCCCAGGAATTAGGATATAAGAAGAAGAGAAGGATCGTCTCATTTGCTATGAGGATTTGCTTTCCATTCTTCTCTATCCTGTTTGACATCCCAAGACAGTGGCTTCTATGTACCACATCAGTGGGAATCTTTTTAATCCCAGTGTCTGGTGGAATAGTGACACTGGGACACACCAGCAGGATACTGGAGGATAGCAGGAGAGCCACTTGGGATTTCCACCTCCTGGTTCTCTGCCTGTGTATTAGTTCATTCTCGAATTGCTATAAAGAAATACCTGAGACTGGGAAATTTATGAAGCAAACAGGTTTAATTGGCTCATGGCTCTGCAGGCTATACAGTAAGCAGCTTCTGTTTCTGGGGAGGCTTCAGGAAGCTTCTAATCATGGTGAAAGGCAAAGGTGGAGTGAGGCATCTCACACAGTGAGAGCAAGAGCAAGAGGGAGAGGGAAGAGGTGCAACACGCTTTTAAACAACTAGATTTCATGAGAACTCACTCACTATCACTACAGCAATACCAAAGGGGGATGGTATTAAGCCATTCATGAGAAACCATCCCCACGATCTAATCACCTCCCACCAGGCCCTCCCTCCAATACTGGGAACTACAATCAACATGAGATTTGGGTGGGGACACAGACCCAAAGCATATCAGCCTGTGTGGCTTTGTGTTGGCCATGCAGGGCTTCTCTATCTGCCTGCTCATGCTCTCCCACCCTTATAGCTACAGCTATAGCTATGGTGTCAATGGTAACTGCTCCTTCCCTCTCCCTTTCAGCCTAAGGGAGGAAGTAGTGCTCCCCTATGTGTTGCTGCTTAGGGTGCTGGCCCATGCATTGTCTCTTTCCCTTAACCTTGCACATCTTTGTAAATACTTCCCTCATTAAACACTCCTCAGTCATTTCAGTTGGGACCTCCTTTTTCTTCCTTGAATGTTTATCGACAGGCAAGGATTAACAATTTAGAAAAGTAAGTAAAACAACAAAACCTGCTTCTACAGCAGTTCAACTCTGTGAAGCAATGCCTACATGTCCTTTAGCTCCTTAAATGAATGTGAGAGGCAGAATTCTCTCCATGAGGACAGATTCAGTGATTGGAATAAAGGAGGTGATATGGGGAGATAAATCAGAAGTGGGGACCCCAACTGAGGCTCCCACTGTCTGAGTTGGCAGCACTCAATTTCCAGAAGGAAACTTCATGTCTCCTGTCTTTTCCTGAAACAAGCTCATTATCCCCTGCCTGTAGCACCTAGGTGGAAACAGAGAAACGATCTTATAGTAAAAACCATAACTGACTATGGAAGAAGAGTGTTTCTGGTACTTACCCTTATCTTTTCTCTTTTGTCCAGTGGTAGAGACTTCCCTTGTTCTAAGGTGGAGAGAGCCTTTCTGGGATTGGTGACTTCAGAGGAGCCTTCTGTGTTGCTTAATTCAGGGGATGCCCACAGGAGCTGGAGTCAAAGCTGAGTGAGCAATCCAGGCTTATGAGGTGCTGGACAGACTTGTTATTTCCTGTATAGGGACTATGGACAAATCAGCCAGAAGTGTGGGGCTTCTTCCTGAGATGATTCTTGGCCTCTGCTCCCATATCTGTCTCTCTCCAAGCCCTACTCCATCACATTCCATCTTGTTCAACTTCCTTGATAAAACAGTGGCAAGGAGTTTGAGAGAACTGACTTCTATTTTAAAGAAGTTCTACTGTGTGTAAATGCTGATCAAACAGCATTGCATGCTACATTAAAATCTTTCATAAAAGAAGGATAGTCAATCGACGTGGCAAACTTCACTGTGTTGCCTTGTTTTAGATAATGGCACAGCCTGTCTTACCCTTCAGCAGCCACCTCAGCAGTCATCAATATCAAACAAGACCCTCCAGTATATAGAAGTATTTGGCCCAGTAAAGAGTTCTGATGATGATTCTGATTTCCTAGTAAAAAGGTATTTTTAAGTAATGCATGTAGATTTAGCACAGACATAATGCAGTAATTTGCACTTTATAATAGACTACAGTATAGTGTAAGCATAACTTTTACATGTACCAGGACACCAAAATTCATATGATTTACTTTATTGAATATTTTACTTTATTGCATTATGGTTTAAGCAGACTGAAAATATCTTCAACGTATGCCACAAATATATAATCAAAAGGTGTGATATATCAAAGTAGGTATTAATAAAACAGCGCAACTTTGTGAGGAATGAATGGGATTGGGACAACTGAGTTTCTGTGTGAAATGAATAAAGGTGGAAGCATACTTTACATATGATTTGAGGATAAATCTGAATACAGTACTTAAAATTTTATAATGAAAATAAAATTACCTGGAGGAGCCATAGCAAAATAGTTTTCAAATCAAAGTGGAAAAAGACTTTCAATTATAGAATAGAAAACAGAAGATATTAAAGACAATATTAATAAAGACAAAAAGAATGCCAGCTGTGATGGACCACTCATATATATTAATAAAGACAAAAAGAACACCAGCTGTGATGGTCCACTCATATAGTCCCAGCACTTTGGGAGGCCAAGGTGAGTGGACTGCTTGAGCTCACAAGTTTGAGACTATCCTAGGCAACATGGTGAAACCCATCTCTACAAAAAACACAGAAATTAGCCAGGTGTGGTGGTGCATGTCTGTAGTCCCAACTACTCGGGACACTGTGGTGGGAGGAGGGCTTGAGCCCAGGCTGCGGAGATTACAATGAACCAACATCACACCACTGCACTCCAGCCTGGGTGATAAAGCCTGACCTTGTCTCAAAAAAACAAAAATGAAACAAAACAAAAAAAGCTATTTTTAGCATGACATGAACCATCATAATCAAAATATAAATAAACTGTGGCCGGGCGTGATGGCTCACCCCTGTAATCCCAGCACTTTGGGAGGCTGAGGCGGGCAGATCACCTGAGGTCAGGAGTATGAAACCAGCCTGGCCAACATGGTGAAACCTAGTCTTTACTAAAAATACAAAAAGTTGTTGGGTGTGGTGGCACAGGCCTGTAATCCCAACTACTGGAGAGGATGAGTAAGAGAATCAATTGAACCCAGTAAAGGAAAGTTGCAGTGAGCCAAGAATGCACCTCTGCACTCCAGCCTGGGTGATGGAGACTCAGTCTCAAAAAATTAATTAACAAATGAAATAAAATAAATAAACTGGGAGATATTTGGTAATGTGTGTTATAGTCAAAGTATAAATTTTCTCAGTTGAGACAAATTTTTCTAAAATGATACTAATAATTCAAAATTCAAAAAGCTAATAAGAAAATAACTTTGTTATGATTCACAACTTCTAGAAAATAAAAACGGCTCCTAAACATATAGAAAGAGGAGAAATGCAACTCATAATAAAAGACATGCCAATTGAAATTAGAGTTTTATTTTACTTACCAAAATCTAAAAAACCATTAAGTTTTATAGCATA